>NW_016816502.1:1028696-1038292 GCF_001698545.2 Rhinopithecus bieti | reverse complement strand
GTGGGGCACATAGCAGAATACAGGCCCCAGCTGCCAAGTCTTTGGATCTACTGTGGCGTTTATGCTGAGCCATAGCCCTCTGGGCTGCTCCCAGCCAATGACTGAACACTGCGGTGGTGCTGGGGTGCAAGCGCAGGCCCATCCCGCCTGACACAGAACTCTGCTAATGGGCAACTTTTGCTTAGACAGTCCCTATCAGCCTGGCAAGTCTTTCTCAGAACTGCTCTGGGTTCCCAGGCTATTCCTATCCGGACTTTCCTGCCTCTCTCTCTTCACAGGTGGCAGACCTGATCTCAATCCCAGCTCTCTCCCTGTCTACCCCTGCTTCCTCCTTCCTTTATCCTTCACAGGCTAAGCATTAAACATCAAGTAAGTAAACCTCAAGTCCCATCTAAGCATGTACTTCTCTGAGCATCTGAACTGACATAACATACTCCCTGTTAAAAATGAGCAAATCTGGAAGGGCTTACACGAAGAAGCAACAGTTCCTCCCCTCATTCTGTCCTTCCCTGCATTTCCTCACATGAGGAAACACTTTCAACAGTTTCTCTTATAGCTCTTTGGCAGTTACTTCCATACTCCTAAAATAATAAGTTTATGCCATGTTTATTATTTATTTGATATATATTTTAGATATTTGTTATATACATACAAATATATATAATATGTTTATTTGTTTCCATAATATGTTTATGCCATATCTTTCTTTTCTTTTTTAACCATTGAAGTATAAGGGACACACAATAAACTGTTTATATTTAATGTGAGCAGTCTGATGAGTTTTGACATTTATATATGCCACAATCAAGCTATTAAAAAGGGCAAGGGGAAACTTTCAGGGGTGAGCATATTCATCACCCCTGAAAGTTTCCTCATGCTCCTTTTAATACCCCCTACCACCTCTCTCCATACTCTCTGATCTGCTTTCTGTCACTATAGGTTAGTTTTCATTTTTCTAGAATTTTAAATAAATGGAACCTTATAGTATGTGCTATTTTTTTCTGACTTCTTTCACTCATTGTAATTAATTTGAGATTCAACCATGTAGTTGCATGTACCTAATTCATTCTTTCTTGTTACTAAGTAATATATCTCATTGTATAAATACAGCATGATTTGTTTATTCATTCATCTTTTGGTGGACATTTGGGTTGTTTCTAGTATGGGGCTATCAAAAATAAAGTTGCTATGAACATTTTTATACAAGTGTTTTTATAGATTTACATTTTCTTTTCTCCTTCCTTTCTCAGCGATCATTGTACTTTATCATGGGGTATCCAAAGTCTTGAGTATCAATTTTTCATATATTTTATCTGGTATTTTTGTTGTTTCAGGCAGTATGGTAAATCTAATCCTTTTTACTCCACTCAACTGGAAGTGGAATTATCACATACCTCTTTAGCTAATTGTAATCTCCCTTTGAGTGATCCAGTACCACTTCATGTGTAGTGTATGAACCCCCAGTATACCTGTTTATTCCCTCCCAGACTTTGTACTATGGTTGTCATATATTTTGCTTTTACTTGTTATAAACTCTTCAATACATTATTATTACTTTCCTGTTTCTTTAGTCAACAAGTTTAGACATTATCTGCTGATTTCCATAATGTTGACTATGGATTTAACTCACTTGTCTTTCATCTTCCAAATCTGGCCTTTCTTTTCTCCACTTCCCCATAAATTGCCACTAGTTTTAGATGTTTTCTGCTATTAACAGTTACCTTTGTAACTACCAAAAAATACACTCACATCTTTACTTCTAATTCCATCAACCATTTGACAGTACCTCTTAATTCTTTGATTTGTGAGGTGAAAGTATGAAAGCTCTTACCCTTTCGTTCATTTCTTGATTCCTCCTAATCTCAACCAAATGCTTGATTTTAACTTATGTTGTCAAGAAAAAAGAAAACAAAAAACATGAACCTCATTCTGTAACTACTTGTAAGTCTTCTTTTTAGGCTGACCCTGTGGGTTGATTCTAAGAGTTGAAAATTGATCAGCAGTGATGATAACATTATGACTATGGAAAGATTGTTCACTGCTTAGCTGCTTAAGACACTCCGATTTTATGTCTTTTTTTTTTTTCATAGCTTTGTGATTGTCTTGGAATTTCTAATTATTTCCTCCTCTCCATCCCCATCTTTTGCATTGCTGTGATTTTTTTTTTACAACTTGATATTCCCGTTTCTTAAAGATAGTATCAAATATGTGGATTACTTCAGCTCATATACATTTTTTTCCCCAGGTACCTGCCTTTCAAAGCCCTTGTCCCACCAGCTCCAAACTGGACTTTTCTTCTCTAGATTTATTGAAAAGCTAAAACTGAAGAGACAATTAAACCATGTCTTCCTTCCATTTTTCTCCTGTTTGGCTTGTTTCTTCAACTCCATATTTTTCTCTTTTTTGGTTTACTCTCTTGTTTTATTGGAACACATCCTTGAATCACTTCTATAAGAAGGGTATATGGGAGGTAAATTTACTGGGTCCTTCCACAACTTAGAATAACTTTATTCTACTCTCCAATTATATTGATAATTTGATTGAATGTTGACTTTTTCATTTAAAATCATTTTTCCTCAGAACTTTGAAGGCAATGTTTCATTGTCTTCTAGAATTCAGTATTGCTGAGAAATTAGATGACAATCTGGTTTTTTGGAAAATAAGGCAATTTGTTTTTTTCACTTTGAATTTTTTTGGATAAAAAATCTTTGATATTCTTAAATTTCACCATTCTAGGTCATTTTTCTTTCATTTTTTGTAGTATTCTAGTATTTTTTTCTCCTTTTTTTCTTCAGTCTAGAGACTCATGTCTTCCAGCTCTGATAAATTCCCTTTTAAAATTTGTTTGTATTCTCTCATTTTGTTTGTTCTTTTGGACCTTCTGTTCACTGGACATTAGCCTCCTGGATTTGCACATTACAATTTAGCCTTTCTTTCACATTTTAATCTGTTTGTATTTTCTACTTTCTTGGAGATTTCCTTGATTTTATCTTTCAATCAATTTATTAAAACTTTGCTTAAATCACTATACTTTTAATTTCTAAGAGGTCTTTCTTATTTTGGGTCATTCCTTTTTTATAGTATCCAGTTCTTGAATTATAATCTTAATATTTTAAAATTCTGTCACAGATAATTCTGATAGTTAAAATATCATTTTCTAGTATGTATTCTTAAAATGTGCAAATTTGTGTATATCTTGCATGGGTAATGAGTGTGGACATGTCCATGGACGTACATTTCTCAAGGGTTGGTATTTTAAAATCTACTAAGAGATGTTATTTTTTCCTTTAGTAGAATGCAACTTTCTTCAGTGTAAGTTGAATTTTCAAAATATGGAGTTCACATGTTCAGAGTATGTACTTTCTCATTGACCTAGACCAGCTGCTGCATTGAATTTGCTTTAGAGAAATTTGTTTTCTTCTTTCAAAATTTGGGAATTCTTTTCTTTTTTATTGTATGTTTATATCTCGCATGTCAGTTGATGATCTGAAGCCAAGGGACCAATACTGACTGGGTAATGTATGACCAGAACCGGATGAGAATACTTAATAGCTGGGATAGAAACTCTTGCAAGTGTTTAGAAACTGATGTCCTCTCAGAGTCATCCTGGAATGTAGATGCAGTGGGAGGGCTGGGGAGAAAGGTCATTAATCTGGAAATTGACCCTTTCAGCATCTGCCTTCCTCCAGATATACTAGTTGGGTGATCTAATTGCATGGTTGTTCAGAGTCTTAAAAGTACATGCAAATTGATAAACTATGCACCAAAATAGTAGCCATGCTTATTTGTGGGTTTCAGGATATGGGGTGTTATCTTTCCTTTAAAATATATATATATCCAGCCGGGCGCAGTGGCTCATGCCTGTAATCCCAGGACTTTGGGAGGCCAAGGTGGGTGGATCACGAGGTCAGGAGTTCGAGACCAGCCTGGCCAACATAGTGAAACCCCGTCTCTACTAAAAATACAAAAAATTAGCCGAGCGTGGTGATGGGAGTCTGTAATCTCAGCTACTCAGGAGGCTGAGAATCTCTCGAACCTGGGAGGCAGAGGTTGCAGTGAGCCAAGATCGCGCCATTGCACTCGAGCCTGGATGACAGTGCAAGACCTCATCGCAAAAACAAAAACAAAAAAAAATTCCTTGTTTCTAAATTTACTACAATGAACATAACTTATGTAATAAGAAAATAATTTATTTTTAAAGTGTATATATGAAGTTTTCTTCTGAATCTCCATTTACTATGTTGAAAGTAGCAAAAAAAAAAAGTAAAAAAGTAAATTTTAACTCTAGAGCTAATGACTATAGCTGAGATGAAAAGACTAAAATCCTTCAATGGAGAGGGCCAAGAATGTGATAGATAAAGGGGAAGGAGAGTGGGTAAAAATATTGGTGGGGAAGATGTGGGAGCAGAGAGAAGAGGCCTCAGGTATATACTCTTCTGCCCTTCTCAGCGCTCACAAATGATGGAATCATGGCTTTGGATATAGTCTGGATTTGCAGATGGCATATAATTGAAATTGGACATCTGAATTTTCAGTATTACTGTGGTGGAAACTCATGAGGTAGGTTTCTGCCCTAGTATAATAATTCAGAAATAAGTTACACATGTGGTTGGATGGTATGTGGATCACTGACTGCCCATTTAAACAGGCAATATTCAGATCACCCATACCACCCAGGCAGCCTCTGCTTTGAAGAGGGCTTTTGAGAGAAGGTTGGCTTCTCCCTACTGAGGATCTATTCATTTGTAAAATCAACAAATGCAATGGGACCTGTACTGAGATTTTTACTGAGAACCCAGAGTTTAAAATGCTGTCAGGATCGAACGGAATGTAAAAACCACATCACCACAGAATTGCATTAATGAATGATCTGGAAGATGGACTGAAAGTAAAATTTTGATGTATTCTCAAGAGAATGAGAGCAAAACATTGGAATACAAAACTGACTTTTGTATTCTCTCTTTGTTAAAAGGAGGATAAATGTTATCCATTAGAAAGAGTCCATTCTTTTTCGGGAATCCCTATAATTCAGGAATTTGCATCCATGGGCATTATTGAGAAATACCAGTGTTTAGAAATCTTGTGCCTTGAATGGCTTGTTGGGCTATATTTTAGTATGTTTGAGTCACACAACCACCAACTGGCCTAAGAGACTTATTTTAAAATTCTAAGCCTGGAGTATCTAAGAAGACTTGGAAACCAACCCCTAACTTTAAGAGAGGTCAAATTTAAGAATTGCAAAATCAAACTACAATCTTATATTGTATAACTGGCTTAATGATTATTGCTCAGAGTGAATTAACAATACCTAACAATAAATCAAAGGACAAACACTAACTGTGATATGTCTCTCAATATACAACATACCTGTCAAGTTGAGTCATTTTCAAGCTTGTGATGAGTGCAATGACTTGTTATGTCATACGTTTTTTAAAAAATATATTGTCAGTGTTAGGTACTATGGCTTCTTTTGTTTTTCTGTATTCTGAGAGCAAGGGTTGCAAACCTCCCATTCTCCAGCCACTCCCCCAAAACAAACAAATATACTCAAACAACGTAATTTTTATTGGCTTATTCTTAAGGGCAATATCTTAACATCTTGGTATAACAAGAGTTTCAGAAACAGAATAACACCAGCTAATGTGTTTGTGCACTTGCCGCATGCCAGACAGTCTTCTAAATACTTTACTTGTATTAATTTATTTAATCCTCACAGCAACCTGATTAGATAATATGGTCATTATGGATTGAATTATGTCCCTCCCTCCACACAAAAAAAGATATGCTGGAGTCCTAACCCCTCAATACCTCAGAATATGACCTATTTGGACATAGAGCTTTTACAAGGGCAATCAAGGTAAAATGAGGTCACTAGGGTAGATCAGGCACATGTAGACGGAAAATGACCAGAAGAGACACTGAGAGAAGATGCCATCTACAAGCGAAGGAGAAAGGCCTAGAACAGATTCTTCCTTCATAGCCCCCAGAAGGAACCGACCCTACCTACACCTTAATTCAGATTTCTAGCCTCCAGAACTGTGAGATCAACTTCTGTGAAGTCATCTAGTTTGTGATACTGTGTTACAGCGGCTCTTATAAACTAATATAATTGTACTATTATCATTGTCCCCATTTAAAAGTTGAGGAAACTGAGGGCAGAAAGGTTAAGTAACAAGACTGAAGTTTGGCCTGGCATGGTGGCTCACACTGGTAATCCCAGCACTTTGGGAGGCTGAGGCGGGTGGATAACCTGTCACCTGAGGTCGGGAGTTTGAGACCAGCCTGGCCAACATAGTGAAACCTGATATCTACTAAAAATAGAAAAAAAATAGCCAGGTGTGGTGGCCAGCACATGTAATCCCGGTTACTCAGGAGTCTGAGGCACAAGAATTGCTTGAACCCCGGAGGCGGAGGTTTCAGTGAGCTGAGATCGCGCCACTGAACTCCAGCCTGGACGACAGAGCAAGACTGTCTCAAAAAACAAAACAAAACAAACAAAAGACTGAAGTTTATGGCTAGCAAATGGGATGAAAACTCAGTCTGCTTCCAAATTCTGTCTTCCTAAATGGCTAAGGTATTTGACCTCTCTAAATTCAATTATTGTAGATATTGCTCTTGATTCCAACTCTCCCTGCCAACCTCTTTCCACCCAGTGCAGGGCACAGTTATGATGAACCCTTGATTAAAGTGTACCCGAAATGAAACAAAACAAAACAACAACAACAAAACATCTAATACATATATTGAGCCCTAGTATCAGGCACTTATTATGATCAGGAACTGATAACATAAAGATAATATTATTCTGGTCTCTGTCCAAGACCTCACACTTTAGAAGGGGAACATGCTCCTTACTTAGGGTGAGGGAGCCCCACAGGGGTGCATAGCAGAGATATGAGTCAGTTTCACCTAGGAAGAGGCAAAAACCTCTATGGAAAATACCCCATGTAGAAGATAACCTTTGAGTTGGGCCTTGATAAGTGGAAAGAATTTGATAGATGGCTAACAAAGAGAAATATTTGGAAATAGCTTCATTTTGGTGAATGTAGTTGGATACGTAGGATTAGTAGCTCTAATTTTCAGAATATATGAATGAAAAAGCAACACTGGAGCTCTAGGCAATTGCTTGGCAAGGCTACTTTTATCAAATGAGAGAAGAGCTGTAGACAGTAGTTTCTACTTTTCACAGTTATACTCCAAAGGCCATTAGCTTAAAGTTTAATAAACCTGCATGACCTAATGGAAGAAAGACTTGGGAACCTTAATTGGATTTTTCAGGGGCAGTTGAATCTGTACCAGTTGAAACTGGGACCAGTAAGGGAGGCTGATTAAAGTCTCAGGGTCAGGGTAATACTGAAGCTGGAATATAGTCTGGAATATAGTTTGACCTTCATGGTATTGGCTAACACTGAATGAATAGCTTCCCCATAATATTAAAAATTTCTGTCTTCTCTTAAAAATACAAATCAAAAGATCTGGCAATATTGGGCTTGCATTTCTATAGGGGCTTCTTTTGTGTATTAGTCCAGGCAGGCTATCCTGTGTTGTCCTAACAACACACCAAAACCTGTAATAAATCATCAGATGAATACATTGCTTTTTATTCATGTCAAAATCCATGTGTCGATGTAATTTTGGTAGCTTTTCTTTGAGTGATGACCCAGGAACCGAGACTTCTAATCTGTGGCTTTGCTCTATTCGTCGCATGGCTCCCAGGATCTCCTGGGGTATTTTTTTCACTTCACTAGGGGAAAAGAAAGAGTGAATAATTGAGTGGGAGGTTTTCATGGACCAGGCCTGGATGGAGCACTCATTCCTACTATATACATTTCATTGGCCAGAACTCAGTCACATGGCCCTAATTATAAGGAAAACTGGGAAATATAGTCTAGCAGGAAGAAGAGGAAATAGAGTTTGTTAAGCACATAGCAACCACATATGTACTCTGCAGCTCACCATAGCTCCTACTCAGACTTCTTCACTAATTTATCTACCTAGCTTATGTAGGCATTTGAGTTTGCAATCCCCAGTTTAGGTATTGAGAGTTGTAGTAGAAATTACTCAGATTTGGAGTTAGACAGACCTGTTTGAAAATTGGTTGGCCACAGTATTGCTTAAGATAATAGTGCCTTAAGAGAGACCAAAACATAGTTGCTTAAATGAGATAAAAGAAATACTCCCCCACATAGAAGTCCAAGTTGATAGTGATTCTAGAATGGAAGGCAGCCCTACCTCTGAGGTCATTCAGAAATCCAAATTCCTTCTATCTTGATGGTTTGCCACCCCTAAAGTGTGATCCTGGTCCATGTGATTGGACCAGGTGGTTTACCTTCAACACTTGTGGGAAGAAGGAAACAGGAACTGGAGGGCATGACCTGGAAGTTAATCACATCCTGTCCTTCTGTTCACATTCCATTAACCAAAATACAGTCACCTGTCCCACAAAGCTGCAAGGAGATTGGAAAAATGTGACCATTTGCTGGGTAGGCATGCGCTAAGCTATAATTTGGAAAATTCAGTTACTAAGAGAAGAATGAGGGAAAACTATAAATAGGCCACAGCCACGTACTATTTGTGTGGCCTTGAAAAATAATAAAAATAAGCAGAGGTTCAGTTTTCTTATATAACAAGACATCCGAAGGTGGGTTTTTGTTTATCAGGCTAACGATGTTAGGGAAAATATGATCACTGAATTTTCTTTTGGCTTTTCTCTCATGATTGCAAGATAGTTGTTCAAGTTTCAATCATCACATCCAAACTCAAGTAAAGAGGAAGACGAAAGATGTACCAGTTGCATCTTTCACATTTATCAGGAAAAGCAAACATCTTCCCAAACTCCCAGGCATTCAGTGAGTGATAAATACATATTATCTCAAAAGAGTTACTTATTTATTCTCTTTTTGTTTTCTTTTTAGTTAACATGTAATTTTACATATTTATGGGCTAGAGAGTGATGTTTCAATACATGTATACAATGTGTAATGATCAAATTATAGTGATTAGCATGTCTATTTTTAATCATTCTGAACCTCAGTTTTCCCATCCATTATATGGGATGCTAAGATCTATCTCATGGAATTGTTGTGAGAGTCAATGAAATAATATTGTTGTCTAGAACACTACCTAACATATGATAGATGCTCAATGAAGGGAATAACTTATTATTTGAGGCAGTGAACCTTGACAGTTCTGTGTTTGAATCCACATGACCTTGATTAAGTTGCTTACCTTCTTTGAATCTGTTTCCTCATCTTGAAAGATGGGGATAATTTTATCTTCTTTTTACAGAGCTGTTGTGAAGATTAAGTGGAATTACATATATTAAGCATTTGGCTTATAGGAGCAACTCTTTTAAAGGTTAAGCAGGAGCCACCCTGAATTTACTTGGGGTGAGAGAATAGGAGATGCTGGGTATATGTTGCTGAGATAGCTTCTCCCAACACACTCACGGAAGAATGGGGCTGTGTAAACCTGATGAACACAGCAAAACACCAATAGGGAGGGATGATGGGAAAGCCAAACACAGGTCAGGTCAGTAAAAGAAGCACAAGTCCAGGGGCCAGTTCAGTCTTCTTTTTTTTTTTTTTTTTTTTTTT
>NW_016816502.1:996850-1027638 GCF_001698545.2 Rhinopithecus bieti | reverse complement strand
CTCTCTTTTTCTCTTTCTCTCTTTCTCTCTTTCTTTCTCTCTCTCTCTCTTTCTCTCTTTCTTTCTTTCTTTCTTTCTTTCTTTCTTTCTTTCTTTCTTTCTTTCTTTCTTTCTTTCTTTCTTTCTTTCTTTCCTTCCTTCCTTCCTTCCTTCCTTCCTTCCTTCCTTCCTTCCTTCCTTCTTTCTCTCTCTCTCTCTCTTTCTTTTTCTTTCTTTCTTTCTTCCTTGTCTCTCTCTCTCTCCCTTCCTTCCTTCCGCTTTATTGAAATATGATTTGTGTATCAACAATATAATTCGGTGGTTTTAGTATAGTTGTTTGTGCAACTATCACCAATACCCATTTCCAGAACAATTTGAGCACTCCAAAAAGAAACCCTGTACCCAATAGCAATCATTCCCTATTCCTCTATCCCCAGCCTCTGGCAATCATTAACTACTTTATATCTCTATGGATTTGCTTATTCTGGACTTTTCATGTACTTTTGTGGCTGGCTTCTTTCACTATGTTTGAAAACCTTTGTAGCATGTATTCCTGTTGTAACATGTATCACTCCTTCATTCTTTTATGGTTGATGATTTCCCCTCATATGGCTATACCACATTTTATTTATCAATTTGTCAGTTGATGGACAGTTGAGCTCTTTTCTTTTTTTTACTATTATGAATAAGACCGCTAGAACCTTTGTGTACAAGTTTTTGTGTGGACATGTTTTCATTTCTCTTGGGTATACGCCTATGAGTAGAACTGCTGGGTTATGTAGTAACTATATATTTAACCTCTGAGGAACTGCCAGACTGTTTTCTGTACTGACTGTACCATTTTGCATTCCCACCACTGTGTATGAGAGTTCCAATTTCTCCACATTCTCTTTTGTTGATTTGCAAAAGGAACACCAGGTGTCTGAACCAATACTTGTTATTGTCTTTTGTATTATACCATTATACCCATCCTATTAAGTGTGAGGTGGGACCTCGTTGTGGTTTTGATTTCCATTTCTCTGATGACTGATAATGGTAACACCCACACCTTTTTTTTTTTTTTTTTTTTATACACAGAGTCTCACTCTGTTGCCCAGGCTGGAGAGCAGTGGTACAATCTCAGCTTACTGCAACCTCCACCTCCCAGTTTTAAGTGATTCTCCTACCTCAGCCTCCTGAGTAGCTGGGATTACAGGCATAAACCACCAGGCCCAGCTAATTTTTGTATTTTTTGTAGAGACAAAGTTTCACCATGTTGGCCAGGCTGGTCTCGAACTCCTGACCTCAAGTGAACCACCCACCTCCCAAAGTGCTGGGATTACAGGCGTGAGCCACCACGCCCAGCCACTCCCACCTTTTTTAAGAGCAAGCTGAGTGGCTCCTTTTGTGGCAAACAGCATGAAGATCATACAGCTTTTGGGGAAGACCCTACCATATCCCAGAATGACTTCTGCAAAGACACAGAGCTTGTGCTCAGTTATTTAGAGATGGGCCAAGAAGAATTGAGAAGAAGTGTTCTGAGATGGCTGACAATTTGCTTCTGTTCTCCCAACTTGGATTACAGAGATTTTAGTTATCTCTCCCAGGGCTGAAGGATGGTAGCTTTCAGTGGAAAGTTGCTCTAAAAGCCAAGGTGGTTAATATAGTAGAATATTCAATAGTGTTAAGCAGCTTCATTTGACTTTGCTGGAAAAAAGATTTATGAACAAGGTCAGGAATTCATCAAGTGCCCTAGCAGGCCTTAGGCAGAAAAGGACTTAGCATTTAGAACTCTGGTTCCCAGCTTCTTGCTGAGTTCTCCTTTTCTATGAGCACGAACTGGTAATTAAAGACCCCAAATTGCTGAAAGTTAAGTGAGTAAAGAGTTTTGTGCCCATCTCCATGGAGCTAGATGAAACTGCTCCCTTCTCCTCTTGTACCTGGACACCAAGGTCATGAACAGGCTGCATCAAGTCCCAGGGAAAGAGAGGAAATGAGTTGTTTCACATTGTGTGCCCTGGTTTTTTAAAGCACTAAATTCACCTCTGCCTTCCTTGCCCACAGTTCCCACTTCTCCCCAACAACCATACAATAAAGCAGTAGATCTGAGAACTTATGAAATCTTGCCTAAAGTGCTCTTCACAAGGAATATTCTTTGAGTTAGTTCATGGGACTAGGAAGGAAAAAAGTCCTCTCCCTCTGCTTGGACAGATTAAAGATGGGAAAGGCGGGAATGCTTCCATTGATGTCTGTTAGGGAGGAACACCACAGGAAGAAGCAATACTATGTTGATTGTATTTGAAGTGGGAGAACCTGGTATTTTCTGAAGAGCCACCATTTCAAACAGTGTTCTCATGACCCTCTGATGGTGTTTAAAAGGAGTTGAGGGGATAGAAGCTGGTTTGCAAAAGGAATACCAGGTGTCAGAATGATCTGCCCCTTTGAAATGTCTGGAATTTTCCTCTTCAAAGAACTGCTAAGTGGAATCTGGCTTTCAGATACTCTGAAAACGTCTCCAGACTTCAACAACTTTCCCGGATTGTGTGGAAAGCACTTATGTACTTACAAAAATAATAATCTGTAATATCTATTATACTTGGTGTCTGTTTTGTGTAAATTCTCAGCCATGAAAAGCACAAGCCATGATCTGTGGAGAAGGGAATTGGTTGTGTCTGTTTCTTGGTCAAGGATGAGGAGTACAGGTGGAAGGGGTGTTCGTAACAGGGAAGGAAATGAACTCATGCACATGCTGCAATTGAGAACCAAGAGATTTCCTGACGTGCTGTTGTGCGACTTAGGATGAAATGTGCTTGTAGTGGAAATTAAAAAAGATCACCCCTGTAATCCCACCACTTTGGGAGGCCAAGGAGGGTGGATCACGAGGTCAGGAGATTGAGACCATCCTAGCTAACACAGTGAAACCCTGTCTCTACAAAAAAAAAAAAAAAAAAAAAAAAATTAGCCAGGGGGGGGGGGGGTGCCTGTAGTCCCAGCTACTCGGGAGGCTGAGGCCAGAGAATCGCTTGAACCCAGGAGGCGGAGGTTGCAGTGAGCCGAGATTGCACCACTGTACTCCAGCCTGGGGAACGGAGTGAGACTCTGTCTCAAAAAAAATAAAGAATAAAAAAGGACAGTAGAAAGTAGTCTTCTGGAGTGTTCTTGGGTGGGTGGGAGGTGAGGTGGAGAAAAAGGACACATGGTATTATGAGAATATATCTTTGTTCTAATGACTGGTATTCTGATGGAGAAATGACTAGCTCAATCCCCAAACTAATGTCAGTGCTGTAAATTTCCCTAGAATCAAGAATTCCTTTTCGATCTAAATTAAAATTTATTTATTTATTTTCCCAAACATGTTCCCCAAACACCAACAGTTGACTATTCTGTGGTGGTGAAGGGATAGAATGAGAGGCAGAAGAGGCAGTGGAGAGGCAGTTTGTTATGCCGGTATAGTCTAGGAATCCAGAAATCAAAGACTTTTCTGGTTATACCTCTATTATAGTTAATTCTTTTGGATTCTTAGAAGAATTAAGATAATCTATATGAAAAGGTTTCTTTATCAAACTCACCTTGTTAATCTACTTGCTGGAGGGAATCCATAGTCTCATTAAAAGTTAATAAGTTCTTAGGCTAAAAATTGGAGTGTGTGTAACATATTTGTAACATTTAGCAGAACTATGTGGGAGATTAGAATGCTGTAACCATACTGATTCTTTAAAAATAAAATGATTTACATGCCAAGTTGATATAAAAGCATTCCTCTGCATGAATAAAAAAATAAACATGTAGTATTCTATGTAAGAAGCTGTGTAAATGTTTGGTAAATAATTTTTTTCACTGAGGATAGAATCATTAATGTACACGTTTTCCATTGAAATCCAAGCCATTTTATTTGGAGGTGAGTTTTGAAAAATTATACAAATTTATATAATTGCCAGTATATACTTAGAAATAATAAAAAGAAATATTAAATTGCTTGTATGTGTTAATTATAACTATAGTCAGTGACCATAGTTTTAAAATCAAAAGTAGGGCACATAGTTTGCCAAATAGTCTTATACAATCATTAATTTTGAATGCATTGCTTGAATGTCTACTGTGTGCCAGATACAGTATTAGTTTCTGAGCATACGACAATGAACTAGAGTCACACATGGTGATCACAGAGCAGAATATTTCTAATTGAACTGCCTCAGAAAATCTAGGTTGAATGATTGCTATAGTTATAAATCATGCCTAACTGCATATTATCACATCTTTTCATTGAATTTAATGAGTAATTTATTTCATGTGACAAAATGTCACTATTTATACATAAATTTCCACACAAGGTATAAAATAGGGTACATAGGCTGTCGTTTATGGGCTTTTGTTAGTGCAAAGTCCCTGAAGCCTACAATTTAGAAGTGGTTTACATTCCAGAAGTTTGTTTACAAGTCACTTGTTCAATGGTTGGTTTCCAAAGCCGATCAGCAAAAAACCTATTTAACCTATAAAGCAGCTGAAACCAAGCACTTGTCTTATAATTAAAACTAACCACTAGGTTTAGCAATGTTTCTAAGGTTGAGGGCATTTAAAGTTCAATTTCAGGTTCTATCCACAAGCACATTTTTCCTGGAAGCAGTATGGAAATGCAAGTGGGAACATTTCCCTAATTCCAAGATAATCAAGGGAGCTACCACCTAAGCAGGGGCGGGTCCAGGCTTTGTGGTGGCCTGAAGATTAGACAACTTGGGGGGCCCTCTTTAAGAAGAATAACACAAAATTAGATATGAGACCTTGGAAAGGGCCCGTGCCAGCTAGGACACCCAAAGTTTAAGCTTCACTGGTATCCTTGGTAAATCTGCCTCTTTAGCTATGGCAGGGTCAGGCCAGGGGTAACAATGGATGGATGGGTGGGAGATTTGTCAGAGGAAGTTGAAGCTCTGTGGGGAGCAGTTAAAGGACTAAGAGAGATAGACTCTAGGCCCCTTACAGCCAATGTAGAGGGATGGAACATTCAACAACTATGATTGTTCCCATGTCAGAGATGGTGTTACTCTGACCTTTAACGGTCAGAGTCAAGGGCATGTTGTTGGAGGGACAGGACCTTTGGGGTGGCAGGATGGGGCCATATGTGGGACATTAACAGGATTGGTGAAAGGATGGCTGAGACTGCTTCAAAGTGAAAAGTAGGCGGATGGGGATGGGGACAGATTCTATAGCTGAGGTGGGATGGGGCGCAGGGTTTAGGTTAACTCCACATTGCTGTGATTAGCGGGTAGAAGGATCAGGCCAGCATTAGAAAAGGGGATTGTGAGGGAACAAGGGAGGTGCATTCTCACCTGCAGCAGGTGGAGGAAAGAGGCCACAGGTGCAGGGGTGGTAAGAAGGGGTGGAGTCCCCTCGAGTTCAGAAAGGCATGATGTAAGGGACCATGAATAAGTCAGAAGCCATGAGTGAGACACAGCCTGTAATTATGAAGAAGGATAACACTCATCAGGCCAGAGTATGATTCAGATGCATATGAATTGAGAAAACCCAATCATTTCAGATGAATTAGAATAATGTGTTAGCAAACCCCACAGGAACCTATAATCTGCAGTAGTTAGGCTTAGGATAAATTCTGGTGAGCACTCTGTGGTGACAAGAGATAAGCCCATGACCTTTAAATAAAGGCCACTGGCTTGGTTGAGAATAATTGTCTTTCCTGAGGAACAAGTGAAATGAGATTTTGATTTCTTACACCAGAAGAGCTTGAGACAAAGCCAGTTATGAAATGATAGAGTCTGCGCATGAGCACCACACAGTCATTTTCCCCTAAAACCTCTGTCCGAGAGAGACTCTGAATATGAGTCTTCTCTGATAGCTCAGCTTGGGTGACTTCTGTGGCACCAGGCAGCTTGGGCAACTCCTCTGGCCCCAGGAGTTTGATCAGAGAGATTTCCACAATTAATGCTCGAAGTGTTCTTGTTTTGAAAAGAATGCAGTGGCCATTATGCCTATGCATGTATCCACAAATACTGTCCTTTTAAAAGGTCTCTATAGCATTAAGCAAAGATAAAGAATGGTAGTTATGAAATATAGGGGCGGGGTGCAAAAAACTAATGTAAAGCTAGTATGTTAGGAGTTCTGTAATGTGAATCTAAGATCAGATGTTATGTGGAAAAGTACTGAGCTGTTTTTCTTTCTCATGGAGAAGGGTGTTTCAAAGCAAGAAACAGAAAATGTGAAGTATATCAGTCAGGCCCTCTGGCCAGAAAAACAAGTCATTCCAGGTTTTTCTGACAGGAAATTTGACATAAATAATTGATTACCTATGAAATAGAAGAGCAGAGAAGCCAAACATGAAATGCAGAGAGAATTCCAGCGATTAGCAACCTTCTCTCACTTTAAGACCGGAAGAACAATAGCAGGAAGTGGCATTATCAGAGCCCAGGGCCATTCTTTGGGGACTAGAACCATAGTAGAGACTTTCCAGTTGGAGCTGAGACCACAGAGGGGACATTACTGGTGCTTGAAATACCACAGGGAACACAGAAAGAAACATACCCTAGCTTCTTTCTTCCTTTTACCCCTCATTCTAGTGCTCATGCCTTCCATTGGCTATAGCTAGCTGGACCAGAGGTCCAAGCAACCTGGGAAATGTAGTTTCTTTCCGCCAAAGCAGAGTACTGGATTCCTAAGAGAGCACACTGCAGGTGGACTGCATAGCACAACAAATTTAAGTTTTGTGTAATGAAGAATGTTGCCAAACTGCCTTGGAATTATTAGCCCTTTATGTGATCAACCCTGTAATAATGTCATAAGGTGACTAGAAAATATTACTCTATTGTCAGTGAAATTCTTGAACTTGACCTTCTCTATTTTTGATATAAAAATTTTAATAGGTAATACAGGCACATGAAACAAAATTCAAAATTATGAAAGATAGTGTAATGCCTGCAGCTTTGCTTTGTTTTTTGTTGTTGTTATTTTTGTTTTTTGCTTTGTTTTGTTTTTGCTTAGGATTGCTTTGGCTATTTGGGCTCTATTTAGTTCCCTATGAATTTTAGAATACTCTTTTCGAAATTTGTGAAGAATGATATTAGTAGTTTGATAGGAATAGCATTGAATATATAAATTACTTAGGACAGTATGGTCATTTTTACAGTATTTAGATTCTTCTAATCCATGAGTGTGGAATGTTTTTCCATTTATTTGTGTCATCTCTGATTTATTTCAGCAGTGTGTTGTAGCTCTCCTTGTAGGGATATTTCACTTCCTTGGTTAGCTGTATTCCTAGGTATTTTATTTTCTTTGTGGCTGTTGTGAAAGGGATTGTGTTCTTGATTTCACTCTCAGCCTGGATGTTGTTGATGTATAGAAATGCTATGGATTTTTGTACATTGATTTTGTATCCTGCAACTTTACTAAAGTCATTCATCAATTTTATGAGCCTTTGGCAGAGTCTTTAGGATTTTCTAGGAATAGAATCATATCATCAGTGAAAAGAGATAGTTTGACTTCTTCCTGTCCTATTCGGATACCTTTTATTTCTTTCTCTTGCCTGATTTCTCTAATAATTCCGGTACTATGCTGAATAGGAGTGGTAAGAATGGGCATCCTTATCTTGTTCCAGTTCTCAACGGGAATGGTTCCAGCTTTTGCCTATTTGGTATAATGATGGCTGTGAGTTTTTCATAGATGGCTCTTATAAAGCCACAGTAACCCAACGGCTTGGTACTGGTACAAAAACAGACACATAGACCAATGGAACAGAATAGAAAACTCAGAAATAAAGCCACACACCTACAGCCATCTGATCTTCAACAAGGCCAAGACAAACAAACAACGGAGAAAGGACTCCCTATTCAATAAATGGTGCTGGGATAACTGGCTAGCTACATGCAGAAGATTGAAGCTGGACCCTGACTTTTCACCATATCAAAAAATAACTCAAAATGGATTAAAGGTTTAAATGTAAGGCCTCAAACTATAAAAATCCTGGAAAACAACCCAGGAAATACCCTTGTCAACATAGCCTTGGCAAGGAATTTTTGCTAAGTTTCCGAAAGTAGTTGCAACAAAAACAAAAATAGAAAAGTGAGACCTAATTAAACCAAAGAGCTTCTGCTCAGCAAAAGAAACTATCAACAGAGCAAACAGGCAACCTGCATAATAGGAGAAGATATTTGCAAAGTATACATCTGACAAAGACCTAATATCCAGAATCTATGGGGAACTTAAACCAACAAGCAACAAACAAATAACTTCATTGAAAAATGGGCAAAGGACCTGAACAGACACTTTTCAAAAGAAGGCATACATACACCAACAAACATGAAAAAATGCTCAGCCTCACTAATCATCAGAGAAATGCAAATCAAAACCACAGTGAAATACCATCTCAATTAGAATGGCTGTTATTAAAAAGTCAAAAAACAATAGGTGCTGGAGATGTTGCAGAGAAAAGGGAAAGCTTATATACTGCTGGTGGGAATGTAAATTAGTCTAGTCACTGTGAAAAGCAGTCTGGAGATTTCTCAAAGAACTTAAAACAGAGCTACATTTCAACCCAGCAATCCCATTACTGGGTATATACCCAAAAGAAAGTAAATCATTCTGCCAAAAAGACACATGCACGCATATGTTCAGCGTTACGCTGTTCGCAATAGCAAAGACATGGAATCAACCCAGGTGCCCGTCAATGGTAGATTGGATAAAGAAAATGTGATACATATATACCATGGAATACTCTGCCGCCATAAAAAATAATAAAGTCATGTTCTTTGCAGTAACATGGATGGAGCTGGAGGCCATAATTGTGAACAAATAAATGCAAAAACAGAAAACTAAATACTACATGTTCTCACTTATAAGTGAGAACATATGGACATAAGCATCTTCCACAAGTAATAGCATAAATATAGGAACAGTAGAGACTGTGGACTACTAGAGGGCATGGTGAAGTTAAAAAACTACCTATCAAGTACTATGCTCACTACAAGGATGACAGGATTTGTACTCCAAACCTCAGTATCATGTAATATTCTCATGTGAAAAATCTGCACATATATCCCCATATCTAAAATAAAAGTTGAAATTAAAAATTAAATTAAATTTTTAAAAGTTATGAAAGGATAATGAAAAGTCTTAGCCAGTCCTCACCCTCCCATATAGCTATGTCATATCTATATATTCATATCTTAATCTATATCATATCTATATATCCATATCTTAATCTATATCCTTTTTTCTATATACAGAAGACATATATTTTCTCTTCCACAAGTAATAGCATACCACATGTGCTGCTCTATTGATTCATTTGGGACCTACCAATTTAACTCCAAAGATATTTCTTCTCTGTAGAAATACAATAGGTGTGCCCACTGGGTCAGACTTGTGCATTTCTATAAATCATCAGGCTTGCAGTCATCCAGTGTTCAACCAGTCAGGCAAAGAATTCTCCTAGGCAGTAATTCAACAGAAGCTTTGTGGATTTGTCAGAATGATTCAAGGCTTTGGAATGACTCACTGGGACTTGGGTTAAGTAATCTCTGCTTAATCACATCACTTGGAGCAAAGGTAAGTTGAAGATTTAAATCCTGGTGGCTCAGTATCTCATCTGGACACTGGCAGAGTAATTCTCAACCCAGCAACAGCGTCAGGGTCAGAAAAACAGCCCCAAATGCCTTGTATTTTTGTATAGCAAGACAATGTCTGCATGGGTTAAAAAGAGTATGTGCATATGTCTGTGTTTATGTATATATATGCACACGTAAAAATACATAAATATATTCACATACATATATTTGTACATACTACACAGGTAAGTACACAAGGGAAGAAAACAGGTTTGAAAATTTCTCAAGTCTGGAGCAGAGACACCTTTATAAGCTCAGAAATGATAGAAATAATTACAAAAGTAGGAAAAAGCTGAATTGATTATAAGAACATTAATATGTTCTACATGTAAAACACAACAACAACAAAATACAAAACACTGGGAAAATACTTTTGGTAAGTATGACAGGTAAAGGGATGACATCTTAATTATTTAATACATACATATACAGCTATATAGTGAGTTGACAGTAAGAGCCTCAGCTTTGATGTTGGACTTCCTATGATATGAACTTATCTGGGTCCCAGTTTCTCCTTCTGTAAAATGGTTATCATGGTCATACTTTTTGGAGTTTTGTGAGGTTTAAATGTGTTATATATGTAAAATAGAACAGTGCCTGGCACTTGATAAACACTCAATGGGAGTTACCTATTATTTTTATTAGTAAAAGCAAAATTGTTAAATAAATCAAAAAGGACCTGAACAATCAACTGCAGTTGTAATACAAGGGAAATGTTCAAATTTATAATTTATTCAAGAAATATATTGTTGTACTTTGGCCAGAGTAGTTAAAAAATTAATACCCAATGCTAGTGAAGATGAAATAAAACTAATACACTTTTTGTGGCAATAAGGTTAAAACTATACTTTTGAAAAGAAAATTGGCGATGTATATTGAGTCATGCAATGTTTAAATTCTTGTTTAATTTGATACCTTTGCAATTTATAATTTTCCTTAAAGATATAATCCAAAGAGAGAATACATTATAAACCAATTTTTTTCTGCATTGTTTATGAGAAGAGCATAAAATCCAAAGCAGCTAACATGTGTACCTATAAAATGGTTGATTACATTCTGGTACAATAATTGTATGTATAGGCATCAATACCAGATGATAGTTATTTGCAACAAAATGGCAATTCATATACTGTAGTTATGTAGTTTATATTAAAAATATAAAATTCAAAGTTATAATGACCAAATAGCAACATTCTTATTATGTAATTTTGAAATTTTATATATTTTCCCCATACTTAAACTCATATTCAAAGCTTGGCAGGCAATATATGTAAATGAAAATTGTTGTGTTTGGGTGATGCAGTTATGAGTAATCATTTTTCTTTTTTTAATCTTTAAAATTCTTTAAAATTACTTTTAAATTACAAAAGTAATTCATGCTTATTGTTTAAAAAACTGCAAAGGCATATAAAGCAGAAACTAAAAGTCCCTTATGAATCCCCTCTCCCAATTTTCTACCCTCCCATCTCTATTCTAACTCCTCAAATCTCACACTCTTCCTCAGCAATGACCACTTAGGAATATGTCCTCCTAAATCCCTCTCTATGTGTTTACACATACATACATACATCTGCACACTTACCACACGCATTTTTCTTACATTAATGGGATTTCTACTATTCTGCTATTTACCTTTTTTGCTTCATTAGTATATTTTCTTTGGTCTTACTCTTTGTCGGTTTAAATAGAATCATATGATTATTACATTCAAATATGGGCATACAACGATTTGTTTTATCAACCCATTATTGATGAATTTTTGCGCAGTTTATTTTTTGCTATTGGAAATATTGTTACAATCCTTGTACTCTTTGTTAATATGTGTATTTCTTTAGGACACGTTTTTAGAATGAAATTGCTGGGCCAAAGATTCACCCATTCAAATTTCTAAGAGTTGCTTCCAAACCACACTGTGAGAAGAATTTATCAGTTTTTATCTCCATAAATTTTTTTTAAAGAAAATAGTCAAAACCTGAAGTCCCATGAAACTAACATAAGAGATAAGCAAAAGTGTCTATACCCCACTGATTTCCATACCAGAGGTAGGTAACGTAATTTCCGTTTTACTCTTTCAGTTATCCTAATCAATTTGGCTAACTCATGATTCTACCATACCCCTCATTCCTTTTTTACTTTGACTTTACTTTGACATTCTGGTCAGAATGCTCACTTCTAGGTTTTGTCCTAGAAATGTGTTTGAACTGGTTGGATCAACTTAGTAAATAAAGATGAGTAACTTTGTAAATAAAGCTAATTTCGGCACTGTTCCTAGAGCCGCTGGGCATGGTTGTGCTGTTTTGCTCTACAAAGGGGACTCAGGGGCACTGACATGTGGTCTGTGCTCCACTCACTAAGCCCTATACCCTGGGTGCAGGCAGGGGAGGGCAAAGTCTGCTTGGAGGAAATAATTTCTTTTCAAATTCATGTAAAAAACGGTTTATTGTAGTCTCAGCTGCCCCCATGATTCATAATTAAAATTTTTTAAATTTAACTGATTCTTTACCCCTCAATAAGGTTTGCCATATTAAAAGGATGATGAAAAATTTACAATTAGCCTTAGAATATAAAAGGTAAGTATAGTTCAAACACAGTTATGTCAGAATCTGGCTATGATGAAAAAAAGTTTTGGTGAGCTAAGGAACCCAATGAGAATACACGTCATTAGGAAAAGAACTATAATTGAAAATTCAGAAGCAGTCTAATAATTTCCTTATCATTGACAGATTTTGGAAAGACATAAAATGAACTCATGCATATACTGCCAAATGATGAAATAGAATCGGGCTAGTATACATCTAGTTTATAACTGTTATAACTGTTGAGTATTGTTCCACTGTTAAATATTTTTTTTTGAAAAGCCCTAACTGAGATATATTCAAGTAGATATAATTATTGCTGTTCCATAGATGCTAAACAAGATATTTCACGTTATCTGTAATGAGACATGAAGTAATTACAATTTCAGTGGTGAGCACTTGGTAAGCTGTAGATCATCTTCCAATGTAAGAAGACATCCTCACTCCACTTGATAATGTTTAAACTAGAACACACATGGTGGGCCTGTAAAAGCAGTCAGCAGTGAACAATTTAAATAGAAAATACTGAACATAGAGTTGATGGACTAATGTGCATGGATTGGGCAAGGATCTCATAAAAATCTTAACATGAGTTGGTCCTATGGGCCTAAATAACATCAGGAAAGGTTTAGGTTACACCCAAAGGTAGGAAGGAAGAAAGGAAAAGGACAGACTTGCCAAGGGAAGTATTGTTACCTGAAGTTTCCGAGGTAACCAAATTATCTTTTGGGGATACCTTTATAATAAGACACCTGAGTTTATGAACATGGGCTTTTATATATATATATACACACACACACACATATATACACACACACATATACATATATATATATATATATATTTTTTTTTTTTTTAGAGACGGGGTCTAGCTAAGTTGACTAGGCTGGTTTCAAACTCCTGGGCTCAAGTGATCCTTTAACCTCAGCGTTCAGGGTAGTTGGGACTCACAGGCATCATGCGTGGCAATGGCTTTTTTTTTTTTCCTGGCGATGGCAGGAATGTAAATTTTAGGAGAGAACAAGAGACTAGCTCTTGTTAGGGATTCTAAAATTCCACTAAATAATTCCTGACTCTGACAGTTAGCAGGTTATATTCTGGATGGGCTCTAATAAAGGTATTAGATCAATATTTAACAAGGAGAATTACTTTTGCTTTGCTTTCTGTGACTTTGGATTCACTCAGAAGGAAAGTGAGGACAGGATGAATATGGACCACAGCTCTCACACTCCTTCTGGCAGCTCTAAAACCATCAGAGTCTAGGACCATCCCTGCCCTTGACTGCATGGGGAGTTTGGATCTACTAACATGAAGTTGCCAAGTCACAATAATATCAAATTCAGCCTGGGCCCAGCTGTTGAGTCCATGAAGGTCTCAGGCAAAATGAGAACTGGTAGGACTGGGAAGAACAGAGGGTGGGCAGCATGAGATGTGTGTGCTAGAAAGAGGAGAGAGGAGATATGAATGTCAGCAACAACTATTTGCCACATTCTTTGAGGCTGGCAGCAGCTCTGGAGCAAGACATTCTGAGTTACTGGGGCAACAAAAATCAGGCTGGTAAAGCAAAGCCACAAGTAGTTCTTAAATTTTATTTAAGCCTCAGAATCAAGCCTCTTTTTCATTAAACTGCTAAACTGGGTCAGTTTACAAATAACATTGGACTGGTCTCAACCATCTCATTAATTCTCTTCCAGTTTATGTCACAGAAACTAGTCTATGCCTTCTCACCTGTCTGTAGGATGATCCCCTGGTTAACTGAATATAGTCTATATGTTTTTATCTAGAAGATATACGTCCTGAGGTGAAAACTCAAATCATAAGACACCCATAATTTACACTTATAAGAAGACAAAGAGCTCAATTACAATGACAATAATAATAGTTAACATTCATGGAGTGCTTATGGTTAACTACTGTGCTGAGTGTTTGTACACATTGCATAATTCAATACGGAAAACATCCACTTTGAAATATAGACTAGTATTTATTATCCTTATTATAAAGTTGAGGAACCTGAGAGATAAAGAAGTTAAGGAGCTTGCCCATGGTCACATCGCTAGTAATGGCAGTAACCAAGATGTTTGGCTCCCATAAGGAAAACCTAACCAAACCTAAGGAAATCCTAATCCTTAATATACTCAAGGAGCAGGCTAGATCCACTTATTTATTGTAGCTTCTTTTTCTTCTCTTTATCCATGAATGTAAACTATTTCTGAACATCACCCTGGAAAGATAGCTTTGAGTTGCATGCCTCCTGTGCATATGGTACACACATTAAACTGTATACACCTAGTAACAGAATAACATGAAAGACTGGACCCAGCAGCCTGCTTGGCATACTGCACCCTTTGAGTCCCTTTGCAGGAGCCCCGAAGCAGATGTAGTGCTTCTGGGAAAGAACTGTCCCCTCTCAATCACAGAGTTCTGTTGAAGCAGTGTGAGTATGTAATCCATGACACATAGTGAGGGAGGAAACCACTATTTATCTATGGGGCTCAGCCCCCAGTGATAAGGGACAATATGAATGGAACCTTTTCTTTCCTCATGGTTGGCAGAGGCCCAGTCAAGCTGCCATCAGCTCCTCCCACGGCCAGAGGCTTAAAGGAACTTCTGAGTCTAAAACAAAACAAAATAAAACAAAACAAAACAAAACAAAACAGAACAGTGAAGCAAAGAGAAAAAAAAAAAAAAAGAAAAGCTAGGTCACCCAATAGGTAGAGCACAGCAGGTGACAGGTGACAGGCTACACGCCCTGCTGCTGGGACTGTGTTCACAGCCTGGCTCACAGCGACTGTGTTCACAGTTAGCAGTCCTTTTGCTAGGGCTGTGAATTTTTGTCTGACAGCTTAATACTTTTGGATGGGACAGAAAAGTGTTAAGGTAGTATAATTTTAGATCCATTTAAAGGAGCTTAATTCAGAATGCTCTCTCCCATTCTTTTGGCTAGGACGCCTATGGGTCAGCATTTGAGATACAGTTAGATTTGATCCAGCTCAGCAGGGAGTATCTTGCAGCCAGCTAGTGATCTGGAAAATGTTTATGACACCTTGTCAAGTGAAAACAGCGGCATATAAAACAGCAGTACACTTGAAATATGCACAGAAAAATGTTAGAAGGATAGATACCGCCAAGTTAACAGTGGTTACCTCTAGATGGTGGAATATGGGGAGTTTCTCTTTCATTTTATTCTTCATTCAGATATCATCTGAGTGGTTTTCATGTCTGAGGCATAACAGATTCTCACAAGTATTTTCTTCTGTATTTTAAAACACATACTATACAAACATCTGTTTCTTTTGTAATAAGAAAAGAGCTGTTTTTCAAAGACTACCTCATATCTCTAATAAAAACTTTTACCTCTTTAGAAGACAATTCAGTGCACAAAAATCCTAAACTTAAGAATGAGTAAACTATGATGTGACCATTCATTTTACAAATAGATTTGCCACGTGGTTATTTTTAATAGAGTGCTCCCTTGCCCTCCATATCTGATTCAATTTTCGATAGTTTGCCTCGATAACAAGGGAAATGTAAATTCAAACTTTGTAAATTAGGATAAAATTATTTACATGCCCTTTGGTTTAGCTTGTTAATCCAGGTTGGAACCAATAAATGAGAAAAGTAAACTGTGGTGATGGAACGCTCTTGCCCACAAAATAGAGATATGTGTGTAGCAGAGACGGCCTCTTGCCCATTGACATCTTTATCAGGCCTGGCAAGCTGGATGTGCTGCAGGGACCCTGCTGCTCCTGCCCCTAACCTCACCCCTTCTCCCTCTCCAACAAGCCTTGCTGCTTTCTCTCATTCGTAAGTGCCTTGGCTGCGATGGGGGCCAGTGGATGGTGAGGCGTCTCAGAAAAGGAGAATGATGCTCTGCAGCCAGGTGCATGGCCTAGTGTTAGTGCTCAAAGAATAGAATGAAAGAGCCTTCATTATTTCCAGAGTTAACCACAGAGCTTGAGTATCTATCAGAAGGAGTTTTATGTGATCCAAGAGGCTGAGGGAGCCTTGGGTAGAGTGAGGGGCGTGGGTGGTGCCGAGACCCCAAATTGATCCTGTGGGGATTGAAACTGTAAGGGGTTGAGGGATAGAAACAATGATCCGCCTATAACCAGGGACAGTAGAAAAGGTGAGTTGGGCCAGGACTAGTGTGGCTTTGTATGCCCACTTGAATCCACTCTATACAGTTCTTATCATATGCCAGGCTACGCACTAGCATGGAAAATACAAGTGTTGTGACTCTCAATTGGGTTTCAAAGCAAGGCAAAGTAAGGGTTGCATAGGTCACAAATCCTATAATATTGGAAGGAGTTAGCCATGGGTTGTGGGAGAAGTGTCTACAGAAAGTCTGAGCATACAGAGGAGACTTACAGGAGGAAAATATTTCCTGGAATGGATGTCATTCAAGAGGGTCAGGGACTCTGAGAGGCAGGAAAGGGGAGGGGGATATCAGTGGATGTATTAGCTTAAACAAAAGTGTGGAGCTGGGAGACATTACCTGCTCCTGTCTGGTTGGAGGGTAGGGTAGAGATAGGAGCCCAGCAATGCCATCTGTACCTGTGCAGGGAAAGTGCCAGCTACAGAACTAACAAGTTTTGTTTTAACTGTAGAAAGAGATACATGTCCATGGGTATCTTTTTTTTTTTTTAAGTTTGTATTTTAAAAGTGCACAATCAGAGCAACTATCACCACTGTCTAGTTCCAGAACATTTTTTATCATCCCCAGAAGAAACTCCATACTCATTAACAGTCTCTCTTCTCTCCCGAGACCCTGGCAAGCACTAATCTACTTTCTGACTCTACCGATTTGCCTATTCTGAACATTCTATTATAAATGGAATCATACAAGACGTGGCCTTTTGTGTCTGGCTTCTTTCACTTAGCATAATGTTTTCAAGGTTCATCCATGTTATAGTACATATCAGAACTTCGTTCCTTTTTATGGTCAAATTATGTTTCATTGTATGGATATACCACATTTTGTTGACCCATTCATCAGTTGATGGACATTTGAGTTGTTTCCCCCTTCTGGCTATTAAGAATAATGCTGCTAAAAACATTTATTTACCCGTAGGCATCTTAAATAAATACACAGGAGTATCCGCTTGAGTGAATGAAATTTCAAATATTTTCTTCTCTACCAATGAACGTGGAAGTCTTTCTAGGGCTTTTCTCTGGCTCAGCTCTCAAAAACCTTTATATACTCTTTGAGGACCAGCTTGCTCCTGACCGGCTTGCTCTTTTTGCAGGCTCTGAAGTGGATCCATTTCTGGGTTTCTGTTTGGTAGTTTCTTAATCTAAGAGCAGGCATTGCCCCCTCATTCCCTGTATAAACTAGGTTCAGCTGCCACCTGCATGTGTCAGGCTGGGCAGTTATTTTACAGGGAGTATTCCAGGTCTCACACGTGCACTGCTGTGCTCAGGGTTGTCTTGAAAAAGGCAGGATTTTCACCCTGCCACAGTCAGAAGAGAAAAACCTCTAAACTCTGGGCAATCTTACACCATCAAGGCATCAGAATGTTACCTAAATATTTATTTTAAAGAAGGAAACATTCGGATTTATTGTTTAAAAATACTCACTGTATAATATTCAAAACTGTACTTTTGTTCTTTTGGGCACATTTTTGAAATGTATATATTTTATATGTGACCTGGAGTCCAAGACAAGTAAATTGTGGCCCGAATCCAAAGATCATTTCTTCAAACTACTTTTCTTTGTTCTAATTTTTCTTTTGATCCCCTCATTCCAAACCACAGCCTTCTTTCTCCTATTCCCCACTCAGTAACTCTAGACCCTCCTCTGAAAAAGTCCCTAAATCATAGCCTCTCTTCTTTAATCTCCCTTTCCAGACCTCACCCCCAGCCTTTCTAGTTACTTCATCCTCCAAATCACAATTCTCCCTTTCAAAACATTTAAAACTCATTTCCTAAACCAGCTTCTTTTCACAAATCCACTTTCCTGAAAACTATAGTTTACTTCTTGGAACCGAAAGACACACATGTCCTACAATCAGTAATGGGGCTGGGACTGTTTCATGGAGAGAAGAAACCAGAAAGCTATGAACTTTGGAGGCTGTGGAGACACGTGGAGATGGTTGCTGTAGGCAGAAATTCAGAAATTCTAGAACCATGACTTCAGGGCCCTCTGGATAAGCCTGGGGCTGTGGGCAGCTGCCCTCATTTTGCTGAACTTTGATTTTCTCATCCGGCATGTACTAAGCCTCTGGTTCACAGGAGGTCTCAATAATAATATTTGTTGACTTGATTAAGTGGTTGAATGAAGGACTAAGACAAGGTGACCTCTAAGCTGCTTTCAGCTCTATGTAAAACTCTAATATCCATGAAGTCAAGATGAAGAGGATCGGCAGAACTTTTGAAGTTTGAATTATCCAACCAATTATTTTCATTTTGTTCTTCACTTTGCTTGTGTACACTAAGTCTTTTTTTGTTGAGGAGAAAAATGAGTTGAATTTTCCTGGGAAGAGATACAAGACAGTTTACTCCCCTCTTTGGACTCCAAACTCCTTGACTATATATCTGTCAGTAGGTAGCTAATGAAAATAACTTTGGTTCCATGGAAATAACTGTGAGGACTATGAAATTCAGGGATGTGAGCTGGGAGTACAGGACGTCCAACCAGGATTGTTCTAAAGTGCTCAGAATGTAGTAATGAAAGTGAAATGCCATGGCTAATAAATATTTGTTGATTGATTAAAGAACATCAAATGCTGGATATACCTCTGATAAAAATACCTTGTAGCTCTAAGTTTATACACAAGGACCAAATGTAAATGAGCATGCTGGTTTCAATTAACGAGTAACCCCTGTCAAAAAGTTTGAAAAATTTTTTTAACTCAAAATGGGTCACAGATCAAAATGTAGAAAGTAAAACTATACAACTTTTAGAAGAAAACATAGGAGAAAATATTCATGAACTTGGGCTAGGCAAAGAGTTCTTAGATAAAACACCAAAAGCATGATCCTCAAAAGAAAAAATGGATATACTGGTCTTCATGAAAATTTAAAACTTTGCTCTGTAAAAGACACTCTGAAGAGAATGAAAAGACAAGCTATAGACTAAGACAACATTTTCAGAAATCACATATTGATAAAGAGCTTGTATCCAGGATATATAGAGAATTCTTAAAATTCAACAACAACAACAA
This sequence comes from Rhinopithecus bieti, assembly GCF_001698545.2. Lineage (NCBI taxonomy): Eukaryota > Metazoa > Chordata > Mammalia > Primates > Cercopithecidae > Rhinopithecus > Rhinopithecus bieti. The sequence goes on along the minus strand of NW_016816502.1, from coordinate 1,008,330 downwards.
AATGGCCAAGAACAGTGGCTCATGCCTGTAATCCCAGCACTTTGTGGGACTGAGACAGATGAATCACTTGAGGCCAGGAGCTTGAGATGAACCTGGACAACATGATGAAACCCTGTCTCTACTACAGATACAAAAATTAGCTGGGTGTTGTGGCCTGTAATCCCAGCTACTCGGGAGGCTGAAGCATGAGAATTAACCCAGAAGGCAGAAGTTGCAGTGAGCTGAGATCGCACCGCTGCATTCCAGCCTGGGTGACAAGACCCTTTCTCAAAAAAAAAAAAAAAAAAAAAAAAGAAGGAAACAAACAACCCAATACAACTGAGCAAAATATTTAAACAGATGCTTCACAAAAAAATGATATATGGATAGCATATTAGTACATGAAAAAGTACTGGACTATATTAGTCATTAGGGAAATGTAAGTTAAAACCACAATGAGATACTACTACACACTTATTAAAATAGCTAAAAATAAAAACAAAACTGACATTTTCAAGTGCTGACAAGGATATGGAGCAACTGGGTTTTCATACATTGGGAATGTATGGAATGCTGGTAGGAATGCAAAATGGTACAGGCACTCTGGAAAACAGTTTGTCAATTACTTATGAAATTAAACATACACAAATCAGATGACTCAGCAGTCATACTCCTAGGTGCTTACCCTAGATAAATCAAAATTCAAGTTCACACAAACATCTGTATCCAAATGCTTATAGCAACATTATTCATAATTGCCAACAACTGAAAACTATTAAGATGTCCTTCAATGGGTGGATGGATAAGCAAACCATGATCCATTCATACAATGGAATACTACTCAATAAGGAAGGACTGTTGATATGTACAACAATATTGATGATTTTCAGATGTGTTATGCTAAGTGAAAGAAGCCAGACTCAAAAGGTTACATAATATATAATTAAATTTATATGACATTCTGGAGGAGATAAAACTATAGGATGGAGTTGCCAGGGGTTGGGGGTGGGTGAAGAGTTTGACTCCAAAAGGGAAGGATCAGGGACACGGGGTAAGAGAATTGTTCTGTGTCTTAATTGTGGTGATGGTTACATGACTAGCATTTAAGACGTTCACAATTGTACACCCCCACGCCAAAAGTTAATTTAATGTGTGTAAACAAAGAAAAAACTTCTCTAAGTAATGGAAGGGAAAAAAATTTAGTCATCAGAGATCTACCATAGGTTAGTCAAGAGGCTTTAATTTTTACTCAGAATAATCTTGTTTTTGATGCTTAACTGACTGTACAATGGGTACAAATGAATATTTTCCCGGTACTATATTTATATAGCAGCCAGGATGACCCTTAAAGACATTTTCAAACACAGGGCAGCTGTATCCCCTAGCTTTCCTAACCAAGCTATCTGACACTCAAGCTCCTGTAACCTCGGAAGAATTATGACTGCTCAGCCAAACAAAGCGTTGATAACACCACACCCTGCACTTTTCACCTGAGCAAATGTCACCAAGATCTCATGCACGTCATCTGCCTTGGTGAGTGTGCCGGCCTGAATGCAATCCACGGGAGGTTTCCACGTCCTCCTCACCAAGTGCTTCCTGACCTTGCCCCACTGATTAGATCCTACTTTGATGACAGCTGAGATGCAACCTGGGTGCTGCCCCTGGGCGGGACTCAGCTTTGACAAGACTGATTTAGCGCTCCATTTCTTTCCCTTATAAATCCTGTCTTTAACCTCAGACCATTCATTGTTTAGGAATTCAAGGTCTCCTTGGGAGTCTCATGTCCTTGCCAAGCCTTCGCCAGGCTCTCGCCACTGCTGTTCCTCTGCCAGCCCAACGCTACATTCTGAGGCTCTAGGAACACAAGAGAGAACTCCAGTGCTCACATCCCATATTGACTCTCTCTATGTTCTTGAATTACCACCTACCTGAAAAAGCCTCAAAGCCTCAGGGGAACATTCTGTAGTCCCTGCTGCCAAAGAGGGTTTTTTGAGTTTTAGTCGTCTTCCAAAGACCAGATCTGTGTATGAAGTCTTAGTGCTTCACTGGAGTTTGTCATATGTCTGGATAATACATAAGTTTCAAAAATGTAACTAACATAAGTTCCAGTTTAATTTCCAAGGCTAGTAGAATTGTGGTCTTCTTCATCTCCCTTTCCCTCCTTCCCTGCCTCCACCAACTGCCACAGCATATATTAAAAGCTGACGTGCAAAACTTTGCCTTCCGGCAGAAATTACCTCGGAAATAAAGCTAAGATTCCAGGGGTCCTGGCCTTGAAGAGAATCTAATCCAAGAAGACAAGCGGAACTGAGAGGCCTAGGAAGACTTAAAGTTGGAAGGAAAGAATTCACAGCTAATTTGGAGGATAAACAGAAAAGTAGTTCAGCATAATGTGAACATTTTTCCATGTGCTACAGCAAAGGAAGGGGATTTGGGATATTTAAGGTGGAGAATTGCCCTTTCCACCTTAGCCTTATTTTCTCAGAGTTAGCATTCAACCACCAAAACAGCCAGAAACCAGAGGGCTGTTCCCACATCCACAATTTATATAGTTTTACTCCATTCATAGCAGGTAGGTATCTAACGACACTAAGGCTTCCTACTAATTTTTTACAATTTCATTTTATTGCTCATTATTCCCTTTTGTTACTTTTATCAGCTTTGTGTCCTGGAATTTCACTTAGCCTGGCAGGCCTTCCCTTTGCCACAGCTAAAAGAGAACTCAGATAGACTTTGTCTCGGGAGTGGGACATGACCCAGCCATCTGGGGTAGCATATATCCCTTCCCATACTAATTGTTCTACTGATTTTTTAAATCCTTGCTTTCAAAAGAAATGTAATCCTTATGTTTCTACTTCATTTACACTCAATTTAGGAAAGCCCTCTTTCGTAAGAGCTGTGTGGTGTCCAAATAGCCTTCTTGACACGCATACCCCTTTTCAAGAGCCTCCAGTAGTCTTCCAAAGTCAGAACCAATGCCTTCTGACTCTAAATTGAAAATCCAATTAAACACACAATTTAGGTGAATACTGGAAAGTTTAGCCTTGAATTTTCAGCTAACACCTACTCACAAAAATATTTGAGAGCATCGAAATTCTAGAATCTAGAAAAATAATCTGTAGTGTGTGCTAACAATTCACTTCTCTAGCATCAATAATTTCTGACCCTGCGGCAAGTCCCAGCACCAGGAAGTGATGCATTTGAATTCCATAGGTCACTTTAGCATCTAGTAGCAATGCCCAAGACATGGGCTCCAGAGCATACTTTCTGCATTTGAATCCTACCTTTACATCATAAGTTATTTGTAAATATCAAATGAGTCAAAGCAGGCAAAGCACTTATTGCAGTGCCTGACATAGTCACTACTCAGTCCCATTACCTGTGATCACTAGGCTTTTGCATACTGTTCTTGGTGCTTATTGGGAACAATATAAGAATTTACTGTATCTACAGGAAGACATTTATGCAATTTTTATAAAACTACTTTTAAAGATACTGCTCATTTTCCTTTTAACATCCCATCTAGTGAATAAACCTTTGTTAAATTAATGTTAGATTACTCAAGCTAGAAAAATAGAAATGTGATTAACTAATAGACTTCCTTTAACTTTAATATCATAAACACAGATGAGTGACTAGTTTTTAATTCTTATTTTATTCTTTGCTTTGGCCGTCAAAAAGTAAGGGTTTATGTTTGGCTATAGTAGCAATCCTGAGTTTAGCAATAATAATAGCTAAATAATAGTTCTCATTTATTTACTAAAAGGTGCTAATGTTTAAGAGCAATTTGTAACGTTATTGTCTGATTTTGCACTCCAAAATAAAATTAAAAGAGGGCAGTTCCTGTAAATAAATATACCTGAAATTAATACACAAGAACTTTTTGAGCCACTTGCTTTATTCCTGTCCTGGCTCTGACCTATGTTATATTCTGATATAAACAGGAGAAAAGTATACATAGTCTAATGTTACAGATTTCAACAGCTGTTAAAATCACATAATAATTGTTCCTTCACACTGTGTAGAGTTACACCATGGTGAATTTGCTGTTCATACGCAAGGAAGGAAATCAGAATCTAGACATTGAGGAGTACTCATTAAATCAGACACACACATACACAAAATACTTTGATGCACTCTTTTTCTTTTGTGTTTTACTCTAGTGCCATGTAAAATATACAGCCAAGACTTTCTGGAAGTTTCTGATTCTCCACTGCTTCATGGAAATGCACATGAACATAAAGCATACGAATGACCAGATCTGTGGCTGCACCCATCAACTGCTTACTATCTCAGACACCCCAGTCCAGAGGACCACCAAGGGGAGCACAAATTCAAATTACAGTTCTTAGAGGTTCCAGATGGACTTTTCATTTATGATCTAAACTGAGATAGCTTTGAGAGAAAAAGAAGGCACAATTAATAATTTTGCCAGGACTATAGGTGTAAATATATACTAGACAAATTAGGATGCATAATCACCATACCTAACAGGCTCAGATTATCTCAAATCTACCATCGCAATTGCTGGTGGGCTGAAAACGATGTTGAGCCAAAATATTTCTGCACCTTCCTTTCCTTGCTGATGACTTAAATTTTGCCATTACAGATTCATTGCTTTGGATTAGAAGTTGTCAACCAGGGATAATTTTGCCACCAGGGGATATTTGCCTAATGATATTTTTCATTGTCACGACTGGGATGGGGGCTGTCACCGGCATCTAATGCATAGAGAACAGGGATGCTGCTAAACATACTACAATGCCCAGAACAGTCCCCAACAACAAAGAAATTATCGAGCCCAAAGTGCCCATAGTGCAGACTGAGGTTTGGAAACCCTGCTTTGGATTACACAGTCTCTTCTGTTGCTCCCATTTGAAGATACATGAAGATCAAGAGATTGATAAGACAAGCCACAGTCTGGGAGAAAATATTTGCAAAAGACATATCTGAGAAAAATCTATAACAATTATCCAAAATATACAAAGAACTCTTAAAACTCAACAATAAGAAAACAACATGAATAAAAAAAATAGGTAAAAGACACGGACAGACACCTCACCAATGAAGAGCTACAGATGGAAAATAAGCATATGAGAAAATGCTCAACATCATACGTCACTAGGGAATTGCAAATAAAAACAACAATGATACTATTACACACCTATCGCAACAGCCAAAATCCAGAACACTGACAACACCAAACGCTGGAAAGGATGTGAAACAACAGGAACTCTCATGCATTGCTGCTGGGAATACAAAACGATACAGCTGCTTTGGAAGACAGTCTGGCAGTTTCTTACAGAACCAAACATTTTTACCGTAGATCTAGGAATTGCACCCCTTAGTATTTACCCAAAGAAGTTAAAATTTACACAAGTTTTATTTATAATTGCCCAAACTTGGAAGCAACCAAGATGTCCTTCAGTAGGTAAATAGAAAAATAAACTGTGGTACATCCAGGCAATGAAATAGTATTCGGTACTAAAAGGAAGTGAGCTATCAAGCCATGAAAAGACAAGGAGGAACATTAAGTGCATATTGTTAAGTGAAGGAAGCCAATCTGAAAAGGCTACATATTGTACAATTCCATCTATGTCACTTGTTTGAAAAGGCAAAATGATGGAGACAGTAAAATGATCAGTGGTTGCCAGAGGTTAGGAGGAGGAAGTGATGAATAGGCAGAGCAGAGGGTTTTTAAGGCAGTGAGATTATTCTGTATGATACTCTAATAGTGTATACATACCATTATACACTTGTTAAAAACCATAGACTGTACAGCACCAAGAGTGAACCCTAGTGTAAATTGTAGACTGGGTAGTAATGATGTGCCGATAGAGGTTCATTGATTATAACAAATTTGCCACTGTGGTGCAGGATTTTGATAGTTGGGGAGGCTGTACATGTGTGGGGGGCATATGAGAATGCTCTGTATCTTTTGCTCAATATTGCTATGAACTTAAAACTGCTTTTAAAAAGGATACATGAAGGATGCACATAAGTCCCTCATACTTCCTATCAAATGATTTTATCAAATGGTAAGAGAAAGTGATAAATGCAGGAGTAGTAAGTAAAAATATTACTGTCTTTAGATTATTGCCTATGCTGACTCTGCTATAGTGGACTGGGAGTGGTTAGGAGATGAGGGAGGTGACTGCAATTAGCTGATGTTTTGAGAGAGGTTATAAAAATCATGTATTCATTTATTCATTTCACTAGCCAAATTTTATTAAGCCCTGCTGTTGGCCAGAGCCTTAGGGATTTCCCATAAGCCTCCCATTTCCATAGTGGAAAACAACCTAACGCTTGAACTAGTGAAGCCTAACATCCTGGCCATTCTGCTGCCCCCAGAGGCCACCATTTACCATGTAGTCACTAGACCTATGCTGGCATCATCAAAACTTTGAGTATGAACCTTAAACTGAGGCTACAGCTTCCCCAAATGTGACATGATTGGTTTTACTCAACGATTGTGCATTCCAGTTATTCATCTTGTGAGTAGATTCAAACTGCCATAGTACCCTGAGTTTTAGTGTGTAGAATGGGTCAAGTATGTAGGCCAGAAATGCCCTATATCCTGGATCTTGAAATGAGTGGGAAAGAAGGAAGACATTTATCTAAAGAAGCATTTCCCTGAGTGTCCCATGCATGCCAATGATTGGCTTCTGTACTCTTCTAATGTCCTAACCTAAACTATAGAGTTTGTCCTGTCCCTCTAATTTCAGACCTTAGAGACATACAGGACATATCCAAACAACAACTACTAATACCAACACTAGTTACACTGATGACACCAAGACCCTATGCAGATGCCTCAGAGTGAATGTTGCTACAGAAAGACAGACTAACTAAATCGATGGTGGGGTTAGCATGTGCTGAACTCTGGTAAAAGCAATTTATTTTTTTTGTCTCATTCCAGGCAGCTGTAGTGAGATTTTTCCCCTTCCCGGTCCCCAAAATAGATAATCCTTGGTTTTCCCAAAAGTAGCATAATTTTCCTGATGTAAATAGTAGATACCGCCATAATCTCTTGTCAAAGATTGCTTCAGAAGGGAATAATTTTTCTGTGAAACTTCAATTAAGGAAAGAAGTAGCTCAGTGAGTATGTAAACATATAGGAGGTGTAACTCTGAAACTTCCATTGCAAGTATTATTCTATGCAAAATACTGTCTTTTCCTTTTATGTATGATGGGGAGGTGAGATTAAGAATTATTTTAGACACCATTAAACCACTCCCACGGTCTTTCCATTTCTTCTAGTTATCCTTTCATCTTCTAAGTCCCTATATTTTGAAGTTTTCAATTCCCTTTTGTTTCTGACTTCTGTTTCTAGTTTTTCATAATCCTCCTTTCACTGCTTTCCTTTTGGTTCAATCTGATGCCTTTCTTATTTCATTCTGTTTACTACAACATTTTCTCTGTGCACTTTTGTACTTATTTCCACTGCCTTTTTGCTCCCAGTTTTAGTGTCTAATCTCCTTTATCTGTTGTGTATGTATGTTTTGCTTTTTGCCACCAATGATAATTATTTTTACTTCTGAGGATTGCTTCTTTCTTTTTTAAGAAAAGAGTTAGAATGTGAACATTTTATCTGCTCTCATTTGTGGTATATTTGTTTATTTCTTGAGTCTTCCAGTTTGGAACTCTCTCTCTCTGCCACAAATTCTGCCCTTCAGAAACTCTTTTACAACATGCCATAATGTGTGGCTCAATCCAATTAAGAGAATAGGAAAAAAAAACCCAGATGGTAAAAACATTGGGCTGAGATTATTAGCCACCAATATTTCGGTTTGTTAGAGGACTCTCTCCTTTTGTTTGAGGGGGTGGAGGGGCTGTCCACTGCAAATATACCTCTCTATGCCTTGATGACATGTGCATTGGAGGAGTTTCTGGAATAGACATTTAATAGCCTTCAATGGTCTCTGAAGGAAATTAGTCAGTGTTGCCAAAAATATCAGAGAACTAAGCAGAAGAGTAGGAATATCATGGAGAGTGGGCTAAGGGATTAAGAAACAAAGAAAGAACTGGAATGTTCAATTGGTTAAGGAAAATCTGAGTATGGGTAAGAAACACAAAGCTTATGTCTGTGAATGTCCTAGAAGCTGTGTTATATCACTTCACCTGTCACTTTGATGAATTACTATTTACTGTAGTGAAGCCACATTACACCATTCACGTGGGTCAATCTTCCTTTTTAAAAATCTGACCTTAGGTTCCCAAAACCTAGTCTCCTAAGGAAGAACAGCAGGAACTTTACTTCGTACTTAGGAATTAACAATTTGAATTTTCTGTATGTGACTCTGCAGATACATCTTTTTAAAAACCCACCGAAATTAGGCAGTTTCTAATAATTTTTAAATATGTAGGCCACTGGCTTGGGATGGAATTGTTCCTATGTGTATTATCTATTTGGAAGAGAATTTGCCTGAGCTAACTAGGTTGGAAATCGGCATGTAATGTAAATTTATTGAGGGTTAGAGGTGTGTCTTTTACAACCGTATATCCCGGGAGAACCTACTGCAGAGCTCTGTACATTGTTAGCACTTAACAAATACTTGTTGAAACAATGCACAAAGGAATAAATAGCAAATTTCGGTGATGTTGGAAGGGACCCCAAGTGATCAGCATGTGCTTCTCCATCCGGAATGAGGTAAATGGACAGGTGCACACGAAGGCTTCTTTCTTCCTGGATTCGCTTTTAATATAGGAACAACAGGGTCAGCTCCTTGTTCTTGAGGATTCATGGGGATTGGAACTTACAAGCCAAGTTCCCAATTTACAGAGTGTGTGGAAACAGTTTGATGGACAAACTCTGTAAGGACAAAAGTGTATCACTTATCAATCACCTTCAGCAACCAAACTGGGTGCTCAGAACAGCCCTTGTTAAGTAACCATATAGGTGAGGCAGCACAGGAGATTCAAACAAGATCAAATATGAGGAAACTGAAATAATGCTTTCTGAGAATTGATATTCCCAAGTTGGCATACAGATCTAGTTAGACACAAAGCCATTCTCTTTCCCATAAATTCAGGGAATACTAGGCTAAACCAAAAGCATGTCTTATTTTAGTTGATTGGACAAAGTGGGGTTTCTAAAAGTTAAAGGAGACAAAATGAAAAGACTTCATAAGTATTGTTAGAGAATTTACAGCAGGAACCAGCAGTTCGTTTTTCCTTCTGACTTTACAGCCTGTGACTGATGACTAGTTAGTGAGTAAGCAAGTATAGAGTAAGTGTAAGGAAATGATAATTATTTCTTATCAATAGTGATAATTGTATCAGTTTAATAGTAAATAAGTGTGCTGTGTGTTGGCAAGACTCTAATTCAAAGTAGTATTTCTATGATATGGACCTTGGGATTACTTTTAGCATATTCACCACCATATAAGCAAGACTTTGGCCCTCTTCATGGCACGGATATTTACTGGGCAATACCTTGCAGCACACACTAGGCACTGGAGATAAATAAATCAAGGAGGTAGCAACTGCCTTGTGGAAGGGGGGTTTCGTCATGCCAACACAACCTAAGGTAAGCTCAGAAATTCCATCCTCAATGGCTTTTTTTCCCCTAAAAGCATAACACATACAGTAGTTCCCCCTAATTTGTGGTTTCTTACCTGTCATCAATTGAGAACAAAAAATATCAAATGGAGAATTCCAGAAATAAACAATTCATAAATTTTAAATTGCCCATTGTTTTGCGGTGATGAAATCTCTCACCGTTCCACTCAACCCTGCATGGGACATGAATAATCCCTTTGTCTAGGGTATCCATATCCACGCTGTATAAGCTACCTGCCTGTGGGTCACTTAATATCCATGTTGGTGATCAGATGGACTGTCATGGTATTGTAGTGCTTGAGTCCAAGTAACTCCTATGTTTCTTAATAATGACCTTTAAGTGCAAGAGCAGAGATGCTGGCATATTGTTATAATTGTTCTACTTTATTATTCATTACTGTTGATTTCTTACTGTGGCTAATTTATCAATTAAACTTCATAATAGCTATTAATGTATAGGAAAAACATGGCATATATAGAATTTAGTACTATTAATATCTGCAGTTTCAGGTATCCACTGAGGGTCTTGGAATGTATTCTCCAGAGATAACAGGGTATTACTGTATATTGGTTGATTTGAATGGATTTCCTTCCCCCACCTTGCCACCTGATTCCACCACAGCCTCTTTGAATAGACCCCATAATTCAGACATGATAATGTCGTGGTCTCTAACATGACAGTATTTTTTTAAAGGACTTTTAAATGAGTCTGTATGTTGGCAACTGCAATTTCATGTGTGTTTTTCTTGATAAAGTTTGATTAGCTAATGAAGTATAGCAATACCTAATATTTATAATACCTTATAATTCAGCCTCATATAAAAATTTAAATTAAATATTTAACATAGCATGTTGTGGTTACTTTGAAATATTATGTGCTGAGGTAGGGCACTGATTTACTAAGCACTGACAAATACGTTATGTTTTATTTACTCTCAGTATCACTTTATTGTTGCCTTACTTCCTTCTACTTCAGTTGTGTCTTAAAATAACTGTTCTGTACTTCAGCAATAACACATATAGCAGAAAATTTGGAAAACAAATAAAAACTCAAAAGAAACAGGAAAATAAGTCACCCCAAATCCTGTCACACGTGGGTGGCTTTCATTATGTTTGGCAAAGCCTTATAATTTTTTTTCATGTATCTTACGTTGCTTGACAAAAATTGTATCACATTATATTTACAGCTTTGAACCTGTTTTTCTCTTAACAACATACTGGGGGCTGTTTTCCCATGTCAGCAAAGATTCCGTTAAATGGCTGAATAGCATCAAAGTGTGTTATTCTTAAATTGCTACATGCTGCCTTGCCATGGGCCAGCGGGAATACAGCCCCAGACGCAGTGGTTTCATCCAGACCAAGAAGTCATTCTTTGCATTCTCGGTGGAGGGTACTCCCCTTAGGAATGTGGAGCTGATGATGCCAAGTGTGTCCTTGACCTTCTGGGCAGGATGGAAAGCTCTTCTATTTTCTCAGGCTTCTGCCTGATAAGGGTGATCAAACAGCAAGATTCAAGATTTATTACTCAGGAATCTAATTTATTTGCAGTTGTTTAGAGCTTTCATTGGTGTCCTGATGCTTTTATCCATTTGCTGCCTTATTTTAGAAACTCATCAGTTGAAACCAATATCAATCAACAAAACCCCAGTTTGCACCCTATTTACAATTCTGAATCAGTTTCTTTTCTGTTTTAGTGTTTCTCATGTGATTGTTCCTATAGTGGTCAGTATCAATATATCATATTTGGCTAGCACTTATTTCTGCAAAATGCACCTAAGACATGTTCATTAGTTGTTTAAAAATGTAAATTCAATAGAAAATTTACCTCAAAATTTGACTGCGATGTGAACGTGAATGAATGTATTTACCTATATCTATTATATTGTTATATATGTAATTTTTAATAATGCAAGTTCCAATTTTAAAACATTTTCTCTTGA
>NW_016816502.1:974324-996364 GCF_001698545.2 Rhinopithecus bieti | reverse complement strand
CCTTTTTTTGTTGTTTTGTTTTTTTTTTTTTTTTTTTTTTTTTTTTGAGATGAAGTCTTGCTCTATCACCCAGGCTAGAGTGCAATGGTGTGATCTTGGGGTCACTGCAACCTCTGCCTCCTGGGTTCAAATAATTATCCTGCCTCAGCCTCCCAAGTAGCTGGGATTACAGGTGCCCACTACCCTCCCTGGCCAATTTTTGTATTTTTAGTAGAGATGGGGTTTCACCATGTTGGCCAGGCTGGTCTCGAACTCCTGACCCCAGGTGATCCACCCACCTCGGCCTCCCAAAGTGCTGGGATTACAGTCATGAGCCACCGTGCCCAGTCAATGCATTTTAGAGTCTAGGTTTTGGAAGTCCTAGAAAAGCTTATGATAATCAAAAACAATAAATTATTTCTAAACCATGACATAAAATAGTAATAATGGACAGTTATGACATTCATGCTAAGTGTGCTCTACTTGAGCACTTTTCATATTTTATTTCAATAAACTTCTTAAAACAACTCAAAAACAGTTACTATTATAGGCCCCATTACTGCAGATGAGGGAAACACAAGTGAGAATTTCTTAAAAGCCTAATTTTTCACTATCTTTTTCCTCTAAGAAGGTGAATATGAATCTCCGTGCTAATTGCTCCCCCCTTAAAGTTAATAATCACACTATTAATAGCAATATGAGTCATCATTCATTGGGTACGTATCATGAGAAGCAGGTACTTTATAAATATTATTCCTAATCCTCACGTGGTAGGTTGTATTTGTAGCTACAATAATCTCTCCTTTCCACATGCTCCTCTGCAATGTGACCTAGCCAACCTCCCATCAAGAAGAGACTTTCTCCAGCCCCTCCAATCTCCACTCCCTCAATTTCTCCACCCCCTCCAATAAGGGTGGGCCCTATGACTGCTTTGACGGAGAGAATACAGCAGAAGTGACATTATGCCAGTTTCAAGACCCAGGCCTTAAGATTTTACCTGCTTCCACTCCCTGCCTCACAGAATATTTGCTGTGGGGACCTAGATACTGTGTAAGAAATATGACTACTCTGGGACCACCATGTCATGAGAAACCCAAGCTGTATGGAAAGGCCCAAGAGTAGGGTCATCAAACTATAGCCCGTAGGCCAAATCTGGCTCATCACATTCTTTCTAGCTAAGAATGGCAGGGAGGGGCAGCCAAAAGAATAACAACAGTCTGTGATATGTAATAAGTATATGAAACTTAAATAAAATGTTATTGAAACTATCACACTTATTTATTTACTTATTGTCTGTGGCTGCTTTCATGCTACAATGGCAGAGTTGAATAGCTGTGACAGACATCATGTGACCCTTGAAGCCTAAAATATTTACTATCTGGACCTTTACAGGAAAAGTCTGCCAACCCTCAGCCTCAGAGGATAAGAGGGAGAGGCCAGGAAGCATCAAGGAGCTAATATATGTAAGTATATAAATACGCCATGCATCTCAAACCTTCCGCCTCCAGCCAATTTAACTGATGCCACGTGGAACAGAGACAAATTACCCAGCTGAGCCCTTCCCAAATTCCTGATCAACAATAGCAAAAGCAAAATAAATGACTGTTTTAAGGCATTACGTTTTGAGTAGTTTGTTACATAGCAAGAAATAACTGAAACACCTTACAACCATCCTACAAAGGAAGATGTTGTTATGCAGATATTTGGATGAGGAAATGGAAGCTCAGAAAGATTAAATAACGCACTGAAGTTCACACAGCTGGCAAATAAGGAGCTGGGATTTCAACCCAGGTCCTTTCAATTCCTAAGCTTTATTTGTGATACAGTAGCCCCATAATATTCAGCCTTTACTCTATTGCGATACATTTTATGCCCATGTCAGTCTTCATTAACTCAAAAAAAAAGTGTACTGACAATTGTCACCACAGGTAAGCACTGCACTAAGCTTTGTGGGGAAACAAGAGATATAATTTAGATGGAATCTGAAAATTTTACTTAACTTTTTACTTAGCTAAGAAGACCAAGGGTTATTATAATGTGATGATGGATGAAATATTGTAAATTAAAATTTGACACATTTATTCTGAAGGTGGTGGCCTACAGAATCCCATTCTAGGTAACAAAACCTTCAGAAAAGCTATTTGTTTGATCTTTATATCACAGTTCTAGGACTTTCCTTTAAGGAGCAAGTTGTCAGCAGTCAGTGAAGAGATGGCGTGAAAGCTCATCCTGCCTACCCGCAAAGTTAGTTACACATTAGTGTTTTACTTTGGTTTTTCATTTCAGATTAACTGTCCTCTTCCCTGTTCAAACCATATGTAACTGTAACTGAATGGAAGTTAAACATCTGGAAACTGTTAGGATTGAATAGCAATGAAAGGCAGGAAGCACAAGACTATGGAAAGTGGTTTTGAACAACCAGGGTAAGGAATGTGAAGAAAACTAAGCATATTCCAAGTTGTCTGCCATTATCATACACTCTCAAGGTCGTTACTAGAGATGGGTCACTCTGAAGTGAAGGCTGTCAACTAGGAACACAGCTAGATGAAATACAGTATGGTGAAAATGGAGGCAACTATGGGTTTAAAGGTCATTTCCTTGTTTATCAAGGGCCCTACTTAGGTGTAGGCTGCTTGAGAGCCAAAATATGTCACCTTTATAATATTTGATAGCCAGTGGTTTGTTGGGACTGGGACATACCAGCTTACAATAACTGATTACATTTTTAGGAATTTTTGTGAGCAGATTGTTGAACTTTGCCATGATAGAAGCATTTACACCATGGAATCTGGCAAATACAATAAGTCAGGGCTCTTTTTTAAGAGAGCCAGTTTGCCAGCACACCACTGAGACAGAATCAATTAAAAATGATTAGCCAGTAGTCCAAAATTCTTTAGAGTGTGTGATAAACTATAACGCATTCATTACATTTATGCTTTTCAATAATTTTTAGTGACATGAGAAACAAATCTGGAAGCAAAAGTATAGCTCCAATATAGTCCCCAAAATGCTAAAACATATAGCTATATGTACAAAATTATAAGAAAGAAAATGCATCAATGTCTTCACAGTGGTTATCTTTGGGTTGTAGATTTACAGGTAACTGTTGTTTCATGCATTATATCTTTCAAGTATTTCTATAAGCATTGCTTTCTTAATTGAAAACCATTCAAAATAATGTACCTAAGTATTAACCTTTTTAAATTTTGTGTACAGGAATGACAGAGGGAGGGTTTACAGGAAGAGGGGTTGGAAGAGGAGGACTTTCTCTTCTTAACTCATTCAGTCCTGTGAGAAAAGGATTGAGGAGAAACCATTATGATTGAATTGGAGCTAGGAGTTGGGCTAGGGTCACAGAGGGAATGAGTAGAGAAGCAAAAGACTAATAGAGGCAGGAAAAGGGAATACTAAAACAGGGATCAGAAACTGTATCCCTAGCAGCTACATAAAGAAGCCATGTCATAGTCATTTCACTTTTTGAGCATCAATTGTTTCATCTCTAGTGTGTGCAGGCCACACTAGAAAACAATGCACAAATTTCATTTTAATCAAGATATTCTAAGTGAACTTCCTCTTAAAGGCAGTCGGCTCTCAGGGTGGGTGTGCGGCAGCATGAGACTCACCTGGCAAAGGAAAGTAGAGGAATGTTTGCTGGAGAGGAAGGAAGGGAATTGTGCAAGATGAGAGTAGAGGGGTGTTGTTTAGTGAGGGTGCTGGAAGAAAACTGTCCTAATTGTAAAACCTCAATGGTAGTATCAAAGGGATGTTTGGGGACAAAAATATGGCTCCACGTTTGTTTTATTTTATATGTAGATAAAGAACCCTTGCTTCTCACAGACAAATTTCTAACTTCTACCAAGGAATTTCTGAATGTAGTCTGTATGATAAGATCCCTGATTATGTGTTATAATGAAAAAATCAGGAATCTTCATTAGAAGATTACTCTGAAACTGAATAAATTTTGTTTAGTAATGTTTTAAACACATCTCTTAAGGTCCAGATTATTTTCTAGGATCACATTATAAAAAAGATCTTAAAAATACAGTAGAATTTTTTTTTTTTTGAGATGGGGTTGCATTTTGTCACCCAGGCTGGAGTGCAGTGGGATGATCCCTGCTCACTGTAGCCTCAACCCCCTCGACCTCAAGCGATCCTCCTGCCTCAGCACCCCAAGTAGCTGGGACTACTGGCCCAGTTAATTTTTGTATTTTTCACAGAGACGTTGTCTCATCATTTTACTCAGGCTGGTCTCGAGCTCATGAGCTCAAGTTGTCCACCCACCTTGGTTTCCCAAAGTGCTAGGATTACAGGTGTGAGCCACAGCACCCAGCCTAGTAGAGTTTTTATTAGTTGTTAACTCTGACACTAATGTAGTTAGAAAGAGGTAGAAACTAATGGCTCAGTATATTACTTTATCCGTGGGTTCCAATTATCTATACAAAGTTGTTGCTTATTTCTACAATAGTTTCATGTCTATTGTAGTTATTCTCACTCATCTTGAAGAAAAAAAATCCCCTGATGTGATAAAGTACAATGGTTCCAACTCACATATTTACAATGTAATTAAAGTTTAAACTTTAATCTTTTTATAAACCTTAATATGATTTAATGCATATTACTTTATCTGTGGGTTCCAATTATCTATTCAAAGTTGTTGCTTATTTCTACAATAGTTTCATGTCTATTGTAGTTATTCTCACTCATCTTGAAGGAAAAAAAATCCCCTGATGTAAGTACAATGGTTTCAACTCACATATTTACAATGTAATTAAAGTTTAAACTTTAATCTTTTTATAAAACTTGATTTAATGCATGCCATGTGTGCCTTTTTTCAAGGAGATCTGTATTTTTTAAACGACTTTGTAAGTCAGTCTCATGTACACATATGACGTTGGAGCTAGTTGGGTTATCTCCATTTTAATTGTATTTTTGAGACATTATAAGAAAAACATCAATGTTGCATTCCACTGGATCCCTCTTCCCAAACAGACCTGGATGAGTCTAGCTTTGCCCAGGACTGTGGACTTCCATGTTATGTGGGGCTGGGTGCTGAGGACATCGACACATCTGTAACCAAATCAGTGAACCTCAGTGGGAGCTGAGAGCCATGTCTCTGGAATGAGGGCCTCTCGTTCCTTTGTTCTCGATATTTCCTGGCAACGTGTACACAAGCACATGCTATTAACAGATGGTGGAAGGCATAATTGGGATTTTTATCATAACATATCCCTCATGCTTCCACCATGCGCCAAAGAAGAAGAGATGCTTGAACTAGCTAGCTTCATCACAGCAGGACTAAAACCCCCTACTGTACTTCAAACCTCCCAAGACCTGAGTCCCTCCACGGAACTCAACCACTCAGTTAGATGTGGTTTTCAGTCAGAAGTACAGAGCCAGCTTTGGCAGACATGTTCCTTCAGACTCCTTTTAAGATCAATTGTTAATGTGAGAGAGACTGGAGCCTAGTTTATCTGGTAAGTTGAGGCATACATCTGCGCTGCAGAGCTGAGGCCTATGGGATTGGCAGAGAGCCCTAAACTTTGTACAGACAACTGTGCCACATAACCCGCACAGATGAAAAGGTCTCCTTTGCTTAACCCCATAGCTATGTGCTGAGCAAGTCAGAAAGAAAGCAGGAACAAGTATGGCAAAGAACTTAGCCAAAGAAGCTTAAGAGGATTAATTTTGATTTTTTGCTGTTGATGTTCAAATCTAGTGTGTGCCTTCTCAGTTCAAAATTGATTACCCAGGTCTGCTTTATAAAAGCATACATACATAATGCATATTTTTAAGAGAAAATTAATTCTTCATAATTTATAAGTCTCTAAAGAAGTATAGTTCATAATGTTCGTATGACTCTTGTGCATTTATGCCGCTTGCATCATCCAAAGAACTTGAGGGGTTTTGTTAAAAGTATCTGCTGGCTGGGAATATTTCACATTACACCCAGGATGATTAAAATCGCAGGGCTACCCTTTGGGCACATGCCTGAGCATTGTAATCAGTGAGGTTTATATTTAGTGGTCAGTAGCATAGCTAAAGAAGTACCTCAGACAGCTTGAAATCAAACATGGTGGTGGTTATAGCTGGTGGTTAGGAGCTGGGAATCAGATGGTTGGGTTCAAATCTGACCCTTTCTCCTACCAGCTAAGTGACTTCGATCAACACACTCAACTTCTCTAAACCTTGATTTCCCCATTTGTAAATAGGCATGAAAATATTATCATGGGGTTAATTATATCATTATAAAATATGTAAAAGAAATCATTATAAAATATATAAAATATCACACGGTTGTGAGTTTTAAATGAAGTAATAAGTGAAAGTACTTACCATAATACCTGTTGCATAATATGTGCTAAATAAACATTAGCTATTATTTATACAAAGTGATAAATAGGGCTACATAATTTTCTAGCCCCACAGCAAAATGAAAATGTGGAACCCTTTGTTCAGAAAGTAAAGAAAAAAAAAAAGTGCTGTTAAAGCTTAAAAAAAGCTTTTTATTCTCTTTCATGCTCTCTCTCAGCTTGTGATGGTGATATTGTATTTAATTACTAGACTTTTCAGATTTACAAAAAAAAAGAAGAAAAAAGAAGAAAATGGAAAGTGGAGTTCTCATATTACTCCCTCCAGGTTTCCACTATTATTAACATCTTGCATTAGTGTGGTACATTTGTTATACTTGACAAACCAATATTGACACATAATTACTGACTAAAATCCATAGTTTATATTAGAATTCACTCTTAATGTGTATAGTTCTACATGTTTTGAAAAATGCATAATGTCATATATCTACCATTACAGTATCATACAGAATAGTTTCACTGATCAAAAATATCCTTTGATAGCTGGCTAATCATATGCAAAAAAATGAAACTGGATCCCTATCTTTCACCATATACAAAATTAACTCAAGATGAATTAAAGATTTAATTGTAAGACCTTAAACTGTAAAAATCCTAGAAGAAAACCTTGGAAACACCATTCTGGACATAGCTTTGGGAAAGTTTTATGACTACATCCTCAAAAGCAATTGCAAGAAAATAAAATTGACAAGTAGGACCTGGTTAAACTAAAGGGCTTCTGTACAGTAAAAGAAACTATCAACAGAGTAAACAGACAACCTGCAGAATAAGAGAAAATATTCACACACAATGCATTCAACAAAGATCTAATATCTGGATTCTATAAGGAACTTAAAGAGTTGAACAAGCAAAAAACAACTCCATTAAAAAATGGGCAAAAGACATGAACAAACACTTGTCAAAAGATGACATACAAGTCACCAACAAACATGAAAAAATGCTTCTCATCACTAATCATCAGAGAAATGCAAATCAAAACCACAATGAGATATCATCTCATACCAGTGGGAATAACTATTACTAAAATGTCAAAAAACAACAGATGTTGGTGAGATTGTGGAGAAAGGGAATGCTTATAAACTTCGGGGGGAATGTAAATTAGTTCAGACACTGTGGAAAGCAGTTTGGAGATTTCTCAAAGAACTTATAACAGAACTACCATTAGATTTAGTAATCCCATTACTGGGTATATATCCAAAAGAAGACAAATCGTTCTACCAAAGGGACACTTGTACTTGCATGTTCACTGCAGCACTATTTACAATAGCAAAGACATAGAACCAATCTAAGTACCCATCAGCGAAGGGTTGGATAAAGGAAATGTGGTACATATATACCATGGAATACTACACAGTCATAAAATAGAACAAAATCGCCTGGCCAACATGGTGAAACCCCATCTCAACTAAACAAACAAACAAAGAAACAAACAAACAAAAAAATTAGCTTGGCATGGTGGCAGGTGCCTGTAATCCCAGCTACTCAGGAGACTGAGGCAGGACAATCACTTGAACCTGGGAGGCAGAGGTTGCAGTGAGCCGAGATCGCGCCATTGCACTCCACCTTGGGTGACAAGAGCGTGACTCTGTCTCAAAAAAAAAAAAAAAAAAAAAAGGAACAAAATTGTGTTATTTGCAGCAACATGGATGGAGCTGGAGGCCATTATCCTAAGCAAATTAATGCAGGAACAGAAAACCAAACACCACATATTCTCACTTATAAGTGGGAGCTAAACATTGAGAACTCACGGACATAAAGGTGGCAACAATAGACACTGGAGACTATTAGAGAGTTGAGGAGGGGTTGAAAAACTAACAGTTGGGTACTATTCTGTATCTGTGTGACAGGATCATTTGTACCCCCAACCCCAGCATCATACAATATAATCAGGGAACAAACTTGCACATGTACCTCCTGAGTCTAAAATAAAAGTTGGAGCTGGGCGTGGTGGCTCACGCCTGTAATCCTGGCACTTTGGGAGGTTGAAAAGGTGGATCACTTGAGTCCAGGAGTTTGAGACCAGCCTACATAACACTGGCGAAACCCTGTCTCTACAAAAAAATACAAAAAACTTAGCTGGGCCTGGTGGGCGCACCGGTAGTCCCAGCTACTACTGAGGCTGAGTTGGGAGGATCACTTGAGCCCAGGAGGTGGAGGTTGCAGTAAGTTAAGTTTGCACCACTGCACTGCAGCCTGGGTGACAGAGTGAGACTCTGACTCAAAAAAAAAAGTTGAAAAAACAAAAAAGATTCCTTGTGCTTTGCTTCTGCATCCTTTCCCCACTATTTCCCCCAGTCCCTGGAAACCACTGATCTTTCCATTGTCTCCTTTGCCTTTTCAGATGTCATATAGTTGGAATTATATAATATGTAGCTTTTTCAGACTAGCTTCTTTTAATTAGCAATATGCATTTAAGCTTTCTCTTCCATGATTTTTTATGGCTTGATAGCTTATTTTTATTGCTGAATTTCATTGTATGGATATGCCACAGTTTATTCATTCATCTACCAAAAGACTTCTCGGTTACTTCCAATTTTTGACAACTATGAATAAATTTGCTATAAACATTCATGTGCAGTTCTTTTGTGTGTGGGCATAAGTTTTTAACTCATTTTGATTTTAGCCATTCTAATAGGTATGTGGTGATATCTCGTTTTTGTTTTAATCTGCAAATTTGTAATAGCATATGACGTGGAACTTTTTTTATATGCTTACTTGCCATCTGTATATCTTCTTTGCAAAGGTGTCTGTTCAGATCTTTTACTCTCTTTCTAATTGGATTGTTTGTTTTTTAATGTTGAGTTTTAAGAGTTCTTTGTATATCCTGGGTAACAGTCCTTTCTCAGATATGTCCTTTGCAAATATTTTTTCTGCCTGTGCCTCATCTTTTCATCATCTTAATGAAGTTTTTCACAGAGCAGAAATTTTTTATTGTAATGGAATCTAACATCAATGTTTTCTTCTAGAAGTTTTATAGTTTTCCATTTAGGTTTGTGATTCATTCTAAGTTAATTTTTGTGTAGTATACGGTTAGATTCTATATTCATTTTTTGCATGTGGATGTCTAATTTTTCCAGTATCATTTATTGAAAATACTATCCTTTCCCCAGTGAATTAACTTTGCTTTGTCAAAGATCAGTTGACAATACTGTGTGGGTCTTTTTCCAGATTCTCTATTCTGTTCCTCTGCTCTATTTGTCTGTTCTTTCACCAATACCACATTGTCTTGATTACTGTGGTTTGTAGTAACTCTTGAGGAAGTATAGTGTCAGTCCTCTGACTTTGTTCTTCTTCAATATTTTGTTGGTTATTCTGGGTCTTTTGCCTCCCAATGCAAACTTCAGAATCAGTTTGTTGTTCACCACAAAGTAACTTTCTGGGCTACTTTATTGAAATTGCATTGAATCTGTAGATCAACTTGGGAAGAACTGATATTTTAACAACATTGAGTCTTCTTATCCATGAACATGGAATATCTCTTCATTTATTTGTGATCTACTTTGATTTCTTTCATTAGAGTTTTGTAGTTTTCTTCATATACACATGAAATCTTACAGATATTTTGTTAAATTTATGCATAAATATTTTATATCTTTTATTTGCTATTTAATGTTGTTCTGAGTGTAAAAATTAAAATGCAAATTTTACCATTCATCTCATATCATGCAATTCCACTTTTAAGTGCAAACATAAAACATTTAATTCATGTGTAGAATCACCAGAATTACACAGTGGAAAATCTGTACAGAATGTATGTCCATGAAAACAGCCCAGCTGATAAATGAGAAGTGGTGGAGATACAGGCAGTACAGCTGATCACAGAAGGATGCTAACTAACTAGAGAATAAAGAATACTTCAGCTGGAAAGGAAATAATGTTGATCTCTAGTTCAAGAAACTAGGTCCCAAATGAAAAGTGGCCAGGGTCACACAGGTAAAGACTGATGAGAACCTCTCTTACCATCCAAGCAGCATTGTTGAAATTCACTATGTAATATTAGTTCAGGTTTCTTATATACTGGATTTCAGGTCTGCTGACATTCAAAGTTTTATTGAGCTTGACTAGATACTTCTGGGAATATTCAGATGTACACACTGTGAGTCCAAGTAGAATCCCAAAGCAGTTACGACTGTCACAGATGTAGCAATACCTTTGGCCCCAAAACTTGTTGAAGGAGAGACTAAATTAGAACTAGTCACACTGACATGTTTTTAATATTATGCATTGATTCTGCTGGGAAATAAAAGAGGCATCTTCCTTCACGGGGGAGAAAAGTGACTGGTGTGTATGTGTTCTTGGCAGGAGTTTTTGCCATCTGAGCCAGGCTCAGTTGGGGAGAACATCAGATTCAGAAGAGACCTGAAAGATAAACTCATTCAGTGGCTTTTAAACTGTGTTCTAGGGATCTACACACATTTCATTACATTTATTTTATTATTTGAAAAACTAAGTTAAAAAATGTTTACTACTCAAATATGTTACAGATCAAAGCTTGACACGGTGGAAATCACAGATCATGATAATCTTCAAATGTCTCATGAGGAAATGCTATACATGGTAACTTATGAAATAGGTATACTACTTTTATCTGTGCTATGTATTAGGGAGCCATACAAGACTTCATTTTATGAAAGGATTCCCTTGCACAAAAGTTAAGTTTGAAAATCACTGATCTATTCATCCCCCTCCAAATAAGCCTCTAAGAACTGTTGATAGATTCATAATACATGTTTAATAAAATTTCAGTCATCATTATTTCCAACAGACAGAGAAATTGAGGCCTAGGTTGACTAAATGACTTGCCCAACACATCCAGATATTTAGCAGCAAAGCCAGAATTTTACCTGTGTCTTGACTCCTAGATCATTTTTCTTTTTACTCTATTGCAATTGCCTCCAGATTCCATCCCCAACAAAGAGCTAAAATATTAAGTCTTCCAGGCATAGGCTGTATTTACTGTTCCTTTGATCTATCCTTTTCTTAGTCCTGGGAGCCAGGAGGGAAAAAGAGAGAGGGCGGGGGGAGAGAGAGAGAGAGAGAGAGAGAGATCTCAACAGAGGACTCACCAAGATGTTCTTATTTTGACATCTTTAACACTTGGGACAAAAAAGTGACAATCCTACTTTTAAATGTTTATCCCATTTTCCTTATAAAAACACTTATATGTGGCAGACCATGGATCCCAAATTTTGATCAGAAATGTGATCTTTCTTTCAGAGATCCCAAAGATAGCCAATTATTTAGAGCCTAGAGGAGAGGTAAGAACCCACAGCTACCATGAATGAATAAATGATGAGTTCTGACCATCGTTCTCCAACTTTACAAACTGTGGCACTACACACAAATTTAAGACATCCACAAGCCCCACTTTTGAAAACTTTACAGTCACTTACGCAGCCTGTTCTGAAAATACTTTCAAACCGTTCCCTCTCCCTCCTTCTCCCATCCTCTATATATTGATATATTCTTGTCTATGCCTATCTTTCTAGTCTTTGAACACCTCCAAATTCAGGCTTAGAGCAACAAATGAGTAAATGGGGAAAAAATTAAATCCCCAAACCGCTTTACAAAGGCTTAAATGTATGATTAGAATATTATTGTAATATCTATACGGCAAATAATAGGAACTCAATAAATACTTGAATTAATAAATTTGTTTTACATATTTTTATGGAATATTTCTTATTTTCTGCCTACAAGTTAGAGTGATTGTTGAAAAGCACACAGATTGATAAAATGAATAACTCAGTAAGCAAAGCTGCCTTTATAGGGAGGTTCGGCCCATGTCCTGCAACACTAGGCTACCTGCTGGTGGGCTTTAGTGATGGTGATGAGTGATTTACCTGAATTCAGCCATCTTTAACCTACTCCCCCTTGTGGTTAGTGTGAGACATTTTAAGGTGGCTGGTGTGGCTTTCACTCCTTTAGCACTATGTTCTGACCTAGAGATACAATAATTCACGGGCAAAACCAAACTCAAAACCAAAACATTTTAAGAGTGGACTAGACTAATGTGAATGCGGGAAGACCTAAAAAGCCAGGCCCTTTTCTCTTGATCTCTTTCTTTCCTAAGCAGCTCCTTCACCTTCATCAAGACTCAGCTCAGGACCAACCTCTTCCAGAAAGTTTGTTCTGGTTTCTTGATCTGTGAGTTTGAGGCCTCAACTTGTGACTGCCTCTATCAAAGAGCCTATCACTCTGTGTCTCTGCTCACTAGTCCCTAGTCCCCAGTGGACTGTGAACAACTGGAGGTGGGGGCAGGAACTGTGTCTTGCATTTCTTTATTCCAAAATGTCTTCTTTTGCCAGCTATGGAGTAGATGTTCAATAAATGTTTGTTGAAATAAGTAAGTGGTTCTTTCCACTAAAAACTTTAGACAATTGGTATAATATCTCAGGTTGTAATTTTCTCATTTATAATCTTAGGGATTTAGGACTTTAAGTCCCTAAAGAGTCTGTGTGTCTGGAATTACATTTATTATCAAAATATTCTGTAAGAATTGGTCCCCCCTTTTGACTTTCAAGTTCTTTTTTTTTTTTTTTTTGTTGAGATGGAGTCTCGCTCTGTCACCTAGGCTGGAGTGCAGTGGCGCGATCTCGGCTCACTGCAACCTCCACCTCCTGGGTTCATGCCTTTCTCCTGCCTCAGCCTCCCGAGTAACTGGGACTACAGGTGCCCACCACCACCACGTTGGGCTAATTTTTTGTATTTTTAGTAGAGACAGAGTTTCGCCGTGTTAGCCAGGATAGTCTTGATCTCCTGACCTCGTGATGTTTGTTTGTTTTAAGATGGAGTCTCGCTCTGTCACCTAGGCTGGGGTGCAGGGGCGCGAACTCGGCTCACTGCAACCTCCACCTCCTGGGTTCATGCCTTTCTCCTGCCTCAGCCTCCCGAGTAACTGGGACTACAGGTGCCCACCACCACCACGTTGGGCTAATTTTTTGTATTTTTAGTAGAGACAGAGTTTCGCCGTGTTAGCCAGGATAGTCTTGATCTCCTGACCTCGTGATCCACCCGCCTTGGCTTCCCAAAGTGCTGGGATTACAGGCGTGAGCCACCGCACCCGGCCTTGACTTTCAAGTTCTTTTATTTGGGGACTTTTGAATTTTTTGACTCTATGGAATTGTATGCCATGGTATGTTAATATTGGTGGGAATGGAAACAGCCCAGTAGTTACTAGCAAAGATGACATTGAAGAGATTTCTTTATAAGTAATTGTCTGAATGATTATTTTCCAAAGAAAATCATCTATTCCATACAGACCTCAAATAAGTTTTTATTTACATTTTTTATTTCATTTCAAGACATACCAACTTATGGAGAGGTCTAGAAGTATTTCCTCCTCTTGGCTTGGAGTTCCCAACATATCAAGTTTTAATAATATTTGACTCAGGACCACAAAGCATTATTTAGCAAATATACAGTTTGTGTTCAAGACATTTGAGGAAAATAAAAACGTGAAGAAAAAATTACTAAGCTTCCCCCAACATGGTTTAAATTTCTATGTTGATTCAATGAGTAAACATTGAAAAATGTATATGACTGTGAATCTAAGAATAGTAATACTTAATACAGACTCTGCCATAAAACAAAACTTTGTCCAGGCTTTTCTCAAAAAGATAATGGATAACAAGTGTTGGCAAGGGTGTGGAGAAAGAGGAATGTTTGTACACTGTTGGTGGGAATGTAGATGGATGCAGCAAGTATGGAGGTTTCTAAGGAAATCAAAAGAAAAACTACGAAACTACCGCATGACCTGGCAATCTCCCTTCCGGGCATATACCCAAAGGAAATGAAATCACCACCTCATAAAGATAGCTGCACTTTCATGTTGATTGAGGCGTTACTCACAATAGACAAGACATGGAAACAACCAAAGCATCTGTCAACCGATGAATGGATAAACTGTGATATATATAGTATGATGGAATACTATTCAGCCTTAAAAAAGATTCTGTCATTTGAGACAACATGGATGAATGGAGAGGACATTATGCTAAGTGAAGTAAACCAGACCACAGGAAGAAAAATACTGCATGATCTCACTTATATATGAAATCTTTTAAAACACTGAATAAATAGAAATGGAGAGTATAATGGCGATTGGAGTGGGAGGATGGGGGAAATGGGCAGATGTAGGCTAAAGGGGACAAAGTTGCAGTTATATAGGATGAATTAATCTAGAGATCTAATGAATAACATGAGGAAGACAGCTAAAAATATTACATACTGGAAATTTGCTAAGAGAGATTTTTGGTACTTTTACCACACACACAAAAGTGAGTATGTGAGAGGATGGATGTGTTAGTTCACTTGACTATAGTAATCACTTTATTATATATGTGTATATCAAAACATCATGCTGTACATCTTAAATATATACAATAAAGAAAGTGTTCAAACTGCCTAAGATCTAGAAGACATCAGAGAGGATTGTATACAAGTCTGGCAGTGAGGCAAAGCGAGAATTCATTGTCTTATCCCATGTCTCTGTTTTGTTTCTGTGAGAATTTGGGTCTATTGGAGGCAGAGAGAGTGGTGTGCTCTAAGGATACTGACAGCTGGAACTTTTGTTCTTCTAAAGTAGGAAGCACTCAGAAGTGGGAATGCTTGCAGGAGACAGTCCTTTCAGAACTGAGGTAAAAATTTTTCAAATTAAAAAAAATGTTTTGGAGGCCATGGAAAGAAATTGATATTTTTAATGAACTAAGTTAGGACAGGAGGAATCTGCAACTGGTCAGAAAATAGAATTTTAAGTAAAGGGAAGAAAAATAAATGTTGTAGATATCAGGATGTTTGTTGTTAAGCAATATTTTTTGGGTGTGTTTGTGTTGTTGTTTTTTGAGCCTTACTGCTAGTTTGTAAAGAGGGACTTTTTGATTATAAAGAAAACTGCAGGCCAGGCATGGTGGCTCATGCCTGTAATCCCAGCGCTTTGGGAGGCGGAGGTGGGCGGATCAACTGAGGTCAAGAGTTCGAGACAAGCCTGACCAACATGGAGAAATCCCATCTCTACTAAAAAATACAATATTAGCCGGGTGTGGTGGCACATGCTGTAGTCCCAGCTACTTGGGAGGTTGAGGCAGGAGAATTGCTTGAACCCGGGAGGCGGAGGTTGACGTGAGCCGAGATCACGCCATTGCACTCCAGTCTGGGCAACAAAAGCAAAACTCCATCTCAAAAAGAGAAAAAGAAAACTGTAGTTTGAAATGTAAAATGACCCCATGAGGCCTGTATTTGCCTCTACTGCAGTCTTTTCAGGAATGTAGGCACAGGTTAATCTGTATGTAAAGGATTATGTTAGCCTCTGAGAGACTCTGGGAAAGGGTTGTCCTGTTAAAGTCATAAAGGCTCTTCTTTTCCTTCAAAGGGTATTTTTTTTTTCTATGTAGAAAATCTACCAGAAAACCTTACAAAATGTCTAAGGATGGCAAAAAGAGTTATCTCAGATCTTCTATTCGTGTTTGGGAATTCTAATAAACTGAATTCATGTTTTCGTTTATTTGTTTGTTTTGTTTTAAATTTTTGTGAGTACATCATACATCTATATATTTATAGGGTACATGAAATATTTTGATATAGGCATGCAATGCATAATAATCACATCAGGGTAAATAGGGTATCCATCATCTCAAGCATTTATCCTTCTTTGTGTTTCAAACAATCCAATTATAGTCTTTTAGTTATTTTTAAATGTACAATAAATTATTGTTGATTGTAGTCACTCTGTCATGCTATCAAATGCTAAATTTTATTCATTCTATCTAATTATATTTTTGTACACATTAACCATTCCCACTTACCCCTCACCCCCACTGCCAAACTATCCTTTTCAGTCTCTGGTAACCATCGTTCTACTATCTCCATGAGTTCAATTGTTTTTATTTTTAAATCCCACAGATAAGTAAGAACATGCAAAATTTGTCTTTCTGTGCCTGGCTTATTTCACTTAACATAATGACCTCCAGTTCCATCCATGTTGTTGCAAATGACAGGATACTATTCTTTTAATAACTGAATAGTACTCCATTGTGTACATGTACATTTTCTTTCTCCATTCATATGTTGATGGATGCTTAGGTTGCTTTCAAATTTTAGGTATTGTAAACAGTGCTGCAACAAACATAGAAGTGCAGACATCTCTTTGATATACTGATTTCTTTTCTTTTGGGTATATACCTAGCAGTGGGATTGCTAGATCATATGGTAGCTCTATTTTCGGTTTTCTGAGGAACCTCCAAACTGTTCTCCGTGGTGGTTGTACTAATTTACATTCCCACCAGCAGTGTACAAGGGTTGCCTTTTGTCCACAACCTTGCCAGCATTTGTTATTGCCTGTCTTTGGATATAAGCCATTTTAACTTACGTGAGATGATATCTCATTGTAGTTTCGATTTGCATTTCTCTGTTAATCAGTGATGTTGAGCACGTTTTCATATGCCTGTTTGTCATTTGTATGTCTTCTTTTGAGAAATGTCTATTCAGATCTTTTGCCCATTTTAGAATAGGAGGATTATTGGAGTTTTTCCCTATAGAGTTGTTTGAGTTCCCTATATATTCTGGGTATTAATCCTTTGTCAGATGGGTAACTTGCAAATATTTTCTCCCATGCTATGGGCTGTCTCTTCACTTTGTTGATTGTTTCCTTTGCTGTGCAGAAGCCTTTTTAGCTTGATGTGATTCCATTTACCCATTTTTGCTTTGGTTGCCTATGCTCATGGGGCGTTATTCAAGAAATCGTTGTCCAGTCCAATGTCCAGGAGAGTTTCTCCAATGTTCTTTTTTTTTTTTTTTTTTTTGTAGTTTCATAATTTTAGGTCTTATATGTAAGTCTGTAATCCATTTTGATTTGATTTTTGTATATTGTGAGAGATAGGGGTCTAGTTTCATTCTTCTGCATCTGGATATTCAGTTTTCCCAGCACTGTTTTTTGGAGAGACTGTCTTTTCCCCAGTGTATGTTCTTGGCACCTTTGTCAAAAATGAGTTCACTGAGGTGTATAGATTTGTTTCTGGATTATCTATTCTGATCCATTGGTCTATGTGTCTGTTTTTATGCCAGTCAGTACCATGCTGTTTTGGTTTCTACAGTTCTTTAGTATTATTTGAGGTCAGGTACTGTGATTGCTCCAGTTTTGTTTATTTTGCTCAGGATAGCTTTGGCTATTCTGGGTCTTTTGTGGTTCCATATAAATTTTAGGATTATTTTTTCTATTTCTTTGAAGAATGTCATTGGTATTTTGATAGGGGTTGCACTGAATCTGAAGAATGCTTTGGATGTATGGACATTTTAATAATATTGATTCTTGCAATCTATGAACATGAAATATCTTTTCATTTTTTGTATATTTTCTTCAACTTCTTTTATCAGTGTTTCATAGTTTTCATTATAGAGCTCTTTCACTTCTTTGGTGAGGCTAATTCTTAGTTTTTTTTTTGTAGTTACTGTAAATGGGATTATTAATTTTTTTCAGATTGTTTGCTGTTGGCATATAGAAATGCTACTGATTTTTGTATGTTGATTTTTTAATCCTGAAACTTCGCTGAATTTATCAGTTTGAATAGTTTTTTTGTGTGGAGTCTTTAGATTTTTCCAAATATAAGATTATATCATCTACAAACAAGAATAATTTGACTTCTTCCTTTCCAATTTGGATGCCCTTTATATCTTTCTCTTGTTTGATTTCTCCAGTTAGTACTTCCAGTACTATGCTGAATAACAGTGGTGAAAGTAGTCATCCTTGTCATGTTACAGATCCTAGAGGAAAAGTTTTCATTTTTGCTTCATTCAATATGATACTAGCTGTGGGTCTGTCATATTTAGCTTTTATTGTGTTGAAGTATGTTCCTTTATACCAGCTTTTTGAAGGTTTTATTAATAATGAAGAGATGCTAAATTTTATCAAATGCTTTTCGGTATCAATTGAAATGATCATGTAATTTTTGTCTTTCAGTCTGTTGATATGATGTGTCACATTCATTAATTTGTGTATGTTGAACCGTCCTTCCATCCCTGGGATAAATTCAATTCAGTCATGATGAATGATCTTTTTAATGTGTTGTTGAATTCAGTTTGCTAGTATTTTGTTGAGGATTTTTGCATCAATGATCATCAGGGATTTGGCCTATGTTTTTCTTTTCTTTTTTTGATGTGTCTTTGTCTGGTTTGGTATTATGGTAATACTGGCTTCATAGAATGAATTTGGAAGTATTTCCTCTTCTATTATTCAGAGTAGTTTCAGTAGAATTGGTGTTAGTTCTTTTTTAAATGTTTGATAAGGTTATCATGTTGTTTCTGAGCTCTAACAAATAATATAAGATTGTTTACTTTGTGACAACAAAAATTTGTTTTGCTAGGAATGCATATGCATTCCCATTTTTTACACCTGCTCCTAGAAAAATAACTGTGTATTCGTATAGCAGGGCCACTGGACTTTAAAAAAAAAATAGGAAAACAGGCATAACTTTATTTTTAATTTGTGGGGCACTATTAATAAACCTAGTACATTTGTAGCACTACAATGATGTTGAAGCAGGAAATTTCCCTGACCCCTCTGTGGGCAAGAACTGGAAAAAGCTGGCTCCTTCAGCACCAGCAGAGGCAAGTTCTACTCACTCGAACCCACAGCACTTAACCCCTTGCTGAAGGGAGCATGCAGGTGAGGAGGTGCACGAGCTGGGGAGAGTGTTTTGGGGTGCCAACAGGAACAAACTTTGTACCAATCCTGTGGCAGTGTTTTGGGGGTGTCCATGACCCCTGAAGCCCCAGAAGGAGTGTTACAGTCAGTGCTCTTTTAGCTTTGCCATCCATGGACAGCTTAAGTGTTTACAGCCCAGCAGAGAGTCAGTGTGACTGCCTTTTGCACCCACACCTGGGTTCTTATCTGGCATCCAGGAAGGATGTTGCATAAATGAATTTGAAGGATGGTCAATATGGGGGATTTTATTGCCGATGAAGGTGGCTCTCAGCAGAAAGGGGAGCTGAAAAGGTGACAGACTGGGGGAAGGTAAGCTTCCTCTGGAGTCTGGCTGGGGATGGCCAAACTCCTCTCCAAAGCTGTGCCATCAAGCTGTCCCTCTGAAGTCAAGCTGCTTCTCTCCAACTGTAGTTTCTGACATCCAGCTGCATCTCCTCTTCTCCTCTCTCTGCTGGCTGAGCTTGGGGTTTTTATGGGCACATGATGTGGGGCAAGGGGGTCATGGGTGGTTTTGGAAAAGGCAACATTCAAGTGGGAAAACAGGGATGTATGTTCTCACTTTGGGCCACAGTTCCAGGCTTGAAGGTGAGGCCCTGACTGGGGACCTGCCCTCTTCTGCCCAGAATTTTCCTGTCTCCTGTCCTATCAATGTGAAAATTGGTTTTGATCTAAAATGATTAAATATTAGTTAACGGAATCAAAAGTTTTTTATTGCTAGAAAGACTTAAAACTAGATCCCCATTGATCTATTTTTAGGCTTTGTGGTAACAGAGCCTGGCACCTAATGGACATTCAATAAATATTTGTTGACTCATGATTGACAAGTATCAATTTTGAGGCTAAAATGAAAAGTCCACTTAGAGTATAAGAAGTTTATATAACTTATCTTAACCACTGTAATGATTTTAGCTGAAGTTTTCATCGTTATTCCTTCATTTGGATTTCCTGACCTCTGAAAAGTGGAGGACAATTTTATGTTAACAAAATTATCTCTAGGCCAGGCATGATGGTTCATGCCTGTAATCCCAGCACTTTGAGGCCAAGCCAGGAGGATTACTTGAGCCCAGGAGTTTGAGACCAGCCTGGGCAATATAGCAAGATCCTCTCTCCACAAAAAAAAATTTTTTTTTAATTAGCTGGGTATGGTGGCACATGCTTATAGTCCCAGCTATGCAGGAGGCTAAGGTAGGAGGATCACCTGAGCCTGGAGGACAAGGCTGCAGTGAGCTGTGATCTCTCCACTGCACTGCAGCCTGAGTGACAGAACAAGACCCTGTCACCAAAAAAAAAAAAAAAAAAAGAAAGAAAATAAAACCTTTAAAATAATGTGATGTCTGGGATTAGCTTCAAAATAATGAACAAGATGGGCTATAAGTTCACCATTGTTGAAGCTGAGTGATTCACACACGAGGGTGCGTTATATTATCCTCTCTACACACATATATATATATGAAGTTTTATATATAGGTATGTATATAACTTTTCAATATGTAAAGTTAAAAAAAGGATTTATAAGATTGAAATGTAGTTCCTGTGTCTTTCCCAAATATTTATTTCTCATTCTGGGTCCCTTACTTAAAAGACAAATGAGGTTGGGGAAAGCATTTCCAGGCTCCAAAAATTTGATAGTATTGCTTATCTCCCTAATCCTAGGCCTCCTCTTTAGAAGCTTCTGGACAGGAATGAAGGCTTTTGGAAGCTTCCCAAGACTTATGGTTGAACAGCCTACTTTAGTTTCCATTACCTTCTCTTCTGGGTGGAGAAAAAAGCCCTTTAGGTTCAACAATTTACAAGGATGTGACAGGGGAGGTGGTTTTCCATTGAGAAAGAGATAATGGCAGCATTCCTTCCCTGAGAAAGGAGTTGCAAGGTGCTGTTGCCTCAGGGCACACTCCGGACAACTGAAACCAGCTATTGCTGACTGGGTTGGCTTTTAATTGATTATTTTGGTACTTGTGTTGGCAATTTTCCCTTTTCCTCAGTCTTTGAAAAAAAAGCAAACACATCTGTTATGTAACTACTAGAAGAAACACGAGGTTCTTAGCAACTGACCTAGTGTACCTTGACGGAATTGTATTATGTTTTGTGGGCATGGACTGCCATATAATTTGTGAGTCTTTTTTGATCACTTGGGTTTTGCTGGTAATATTTCAACAAAGGGGAGGAGATATTTGGGGCTGTCTTTGCTCTTGCCTTGTGAGATGTTCTCACCCTGCTCCAGTATAATTGAGCCAATATGAGTTTTAATCTTTTTTTCCTCATTAAGAAATGCTCAAATTTATATATAGAACACTGAAATCCAATATATATTTAAGAAGTTATCTCTAGGCAGTATAAAAGAAACCAAATACATTTGTAACACTACAATGATGTAAAAATTTGTTTTGTTTGACTTAAAATGATTAAATATTGGTTAAAAGAGTCAATACTTTTTTATTGCTAGAAAGACTTAAAAAAACAAACCCTGGAGATTATTCTATCTGAAAGTTCTTATTTATGCAATAGAAGTTACTGATGCCCAGAAAAGCAATGTGACTTGTCACTATCACAGGTCCCTTTGAGAAAACTTTTTTTTTTTGCTTTTGCTCTCTCTGAAAAGCAGTTTTACAGGGCCTGACAAAAAAATTCACTCAGCACAGCCATAGTTTAAAAGTTAGTGAGCCATAGGAGCTATGGCAGAGTAGAAAAATGAATTTGCTATCATCTGCTGTTTTGTTTTATGCAAGACACATACCATGGAACCTCCAGCTTTAGGGTTCTCAGGGAGACAATGTAATGTAATGTTTCTATTACAGGAAAAAATAGAGAAAACTCAGCCATAAAGGTTCCAGTTCAAAAATTCAGTTAATGTGCATTTGGGAAATCAAAATATCCTTCTCATATTCAAAGAAAATAATTGCTGTTAAAGTCAATTTGGGGAAGTCTGCTTTTAATAACAGTCTCTTTAGAGAATAGTCACTCAAAATTGAGAAAATAGATTCAGCTTCAAGTCA
>NW_016816502.1:961188-973293 GCF_001698545.2 Rhinopithecus bieti | reverse complement strand
CACCAGCCTGACCAACATGGAGAAGCCCCATCTCTACTAAAAATACAAAAATTAGCCAGGCGAGGTGGTACATGCCTGTAATCCCAGCTACTTGGGAGGCTGAGACAGGAGAATCCCTTGAACCCAGGAGGCGGAGGTTGCAGTCAGCTGAGTTTGTGCCATTGCACTCCAGCCTGGGCAACAAGAACGGAACTCCATCTCAAAAAAACAAAAAAACAAAAACATAAACATAAACAAACAAAAAATCGAACAAAAAATACTTTTCCTTACTAGGCATGATGCATTCTGATATTTTTCCATTTCACTGTATTATTATTTTTTTAAATTCTGGGTTCTAATCCATTAAATTGATTTTACCACCTACGAAAGAATTGAGACTCAGAGTATGAGTCAGAATCACAAACATAAACAAATCAGGGTGCTGGTTGTACTCGAGAATAATATGAAATTCAAGTATATTGTATTTGAAACAAACAAGTCTGGTAAAATCCAGAAGTTATCAAATTTGTGTTTTGTTTGTCATAATGTAAAACTTCAAATTTTTCAGAATCAGGTATTCTTCCAATTAGTATGTGGCTTATGCTGGTAAAAGACGATTTGGCAGCAAAACTCTTTTAAATATTAGACATTTTGCAATGAGAAGAATAGTGACTTCTCAGTTCTGGGGGCTCTTAGCATAAAGTTGGGGCCTTAGATAAGACAGAAAATCTTCTAAATAGAGAATTGCAAGAAGGAACTTATAACAATCTGGAGATAGAAAAGGGTTCTTAAAAATTGCAAAATACTAACTAACACATTGCACACTTACCATTGAATTTAGCTTTCCACAGGATAATGAATGCTTTCAAGAATTTCACAAAGTGTCTTAAAGTTTTGTGTTCCAATGCCCTGCTCAATAAATGCAGGATTCCCCTCTGTGTTATTCCTTCAATCATTAAAAATATATTTGTTAAACATGCATAATATGTCCAGAGATGCAGAAAGCAATAAAATTTAAAAAGCTGTCCTCAGGGCTCCCACAATTAGTTCGAAGGGATAAAAGATGAGCAAAAATATCCTAAAATGGATGCTCATCCCCAGTAAGCGGGGAGCTCCCCCTATTTCTTTTCTCTTGCCACAGTAACTCAGTTCCTTTGATTACTGGCTACTTCTTTATTAGACAGCTCTGGTTGTTTTTACATTGAATGGTTCCTTCAGTGACATCAGTCCAAATTCTATTTCTGTCCTTGGTGGCCATATAGTTAAAAAAGAAACAAATTTAGAGTAAACTCCACTTTACCAGATTGACATCAAGAGGTGAGACACATTCCTAAGACCCCATGAAAATCTGAGCGGGACATACCCACTGGCATCTCAGTTTGAGAAAGGGCAACTCCTGGACTGAATCTTAAAGCAGAATCAGAACCATAGACTATTTTAGTTGACAGAGACCCTTCAAAGATATTTAGCTAACTTCTATAATTCTTTAAATAGGAAAATGAGTTTGCAACCTAATCCACTAAAATATTTTCTAGAAGACGTGATTCTGATTTCATCAAGGACATCAGTGGGAAAATAGGATTCACTTTTCAGAAGTTTAATTAAGTCAACTTTGCTGCAACAGATTTTTTTTTTTTTACCCTTGAGGCGGATATTTCATATGGTTTAGCCTCTAAAGTAACCTTAAACATGAGGCTCTGGGTTTTTTGATGAAGAATTTGTGTATGTAATATCCCCAAGTGAGCTGAAGTTAAGAAGA
The DNA here is from genome assembly GCF_001698545.2 of Rhinopithecus bieti. Taxonomy (NCBI): domain Eukaryota; kingdom Metazoa; phylum Chordata; class Mammalia; order Primates; family Cercopithecidae; genus Rhinopithecus; species Rhinopithecus bieti. The sequence goes on along the minus strand of NW_016816502.1, from coordinate 971,555 downwards.
ACTAGTATGAACAACTAATAAATTGTAGTACAGGCTACAATTTATGTAGTACATAGCTTTTTCAAGCTACGGATTATTATTGTTATTATACTATAGTCACAGTTTACAATGCATGTTCACAAACCTGCTCTTTTTAAGCCTTACAATAATCTTTGAAGTAGGTTTTCTAAACCTTTCTTTTGCAAAAGGAAACTAAGAAAGAATTCCTCTTACACTTATAGCAAATGAGAACTGGAATAGTATAAGTATTTTCTAGTTTAACCCCTTGATTTCGTAGAACCCGAGGCATATAAGGGTTAAGCAATGTGGTAGATTTAAGACTACAACTCAGGAATAAGACTCTCAGGAGACCTCTTTGCTCGATATTCTGCACATATTTGCCAGAATCCTGTGGGAGTAATCTGTAAATCTCATCAGATTCCTCCAAACATTTATAAATTGGACCATGTTATACCTCGTGTTATGCAAATTTGTTTCCTCACTTGGCTATAACTTGGACATCTTTCTATGTTGATACCTATGTTGCGATCTCATTGTTATTTTTGAAGGGTGAATTAATTGGTACTCAGTAAGTATGCTCCAACTCAGTGATACCTATTATTTGTGCCAGTGTCAGTCTTGACTTGTCTGTGCCTGTGCCATATTAGCTATTAAATATTTTGAAGAATGATTCCTAGTCCTTTCTCTGTATTCCAAAACAGAGCAGCTGTATCTCTCAAATCTTGAATGTAACCCACCATGTTTCTCAACAAACCTAAAGCTCAACAAAAGCTAGAACTATGTGATAAGCATGCAGATCTTCACAATGCAAGGCAGACAATGTGGTATTCTGAGAGCAAGACTGAGGTCTTTCTGTAGATGCCTAGGCCATATGTGGAAGTTGACACTTGGCAATAACAGGTAACTTTTGTTATTTTACTTTCCACAAGAGTTCTGACTGTTAGAGAACCTTCCATGGGTATTCTAATCATTTCTGCTCTTATGGGCAAAGTTAAAGACATTGTAATCTTTAATGATAGTCTCTGAGAGGTAAGAAAGCAGGATTTCTTCCTCCGTACCATCTTGCGTCACAATTGCACATGCGCAAACAGTTGAGCAGAATATCCTTTGATGAAGTCACCAAAATGGCTGAAAAGGGCAATGATTTGATTGATGGCAAAATCAGATATTTGCCATTTGATGGTAGAATTGGATAAGGAAATATTTTGGAATCTCCTCTCAATTTTCTCATCAAGTATAGTTTTGACAGAATGTAGAATGTAAAGTGGTTTTTCTTTTTTACTCCTAACTTCAAGATAGAAAACTTTCACCACCCTTGTGAATTCCTAATGAATTCGGTATTACTAAGTTTCATGTGTTGCCAACATTTATGCCTTTCTGAAAAATAAGCAACTCCATGGCATTTTAATTTAGATATTTGTGATTTTGACTCATGTGTCTGTCAAAATGACAGTTACAGTGCCACTTTGGGCTATTGAGATTTGCAGCGCGTTGGAAAATCGAACTTCTTCCTTTGCAGTAAATGTGAAACCATAATTGATGTGAGTTCCTTTTTTTTTTCCCTGTCATCATCAACTAACCCCCAAAATAATAATAATGTAATCATGAGGAGTACTGTGGGAAAGTGTCTGGTCAGGCTGGTTGAGCAATGAATGAAGGTGATAGTGATGATGGGTGGTGTAGTTGTTTTTTCCAGGGAGTCAAGCTTTTTAGATCTCTGACAAATGGAATTACTCTTTTTTTTTCATTTACACATTGGCTCACAGCATAATACCTGGTGCCATTTAATGGAACCTATTACCCAATCTAAACAAATTTACTTTAATAATCCACTTATTTCTGTAATCATGATGTATTCAACTTATGGGCTAGAAGAAATAGAAGAAGAAACAAATACATTTTGAAAGTCTAAAAGCTCCTATTATCATGTTATCAAGGCATAACTTGATAGGGCCTAAAAGCCCTATTTTTGCTTTATCAAGGCAAACTTTAAATGAAAATAAAACTTATACTCATCTTAAAACAGAAAACATTCTGCTCATGGTAAGACACAGAGCAGTGTGAATTACACGTACGCATGATGACATCAGAAGTAGCCAACAAACATGCTCCGATTTGAATTAATGTAGGACCAACTCTCAATGTGTTCTCATTCAAACTTCAGCATACTGCACCAGTCTATGTGATTTAGCTTAGGTTTTCTTATTTTAGGTACTTTTATGAAAATGACAGATATTGCTTTTATCCCCTTCCTCTCCTGCCCCTCACCCAACATGCACACAATTAAATTATGTAATTGTGTATTATTGTCAAATGACAGTCTATTTCTGGAGGTTTGGTTACACTACCCTCAATTTTCTAGTGTACCAACAAGCCTATTGACAACATCTACATATTTGCTCTTAGATATTCCTTCTTTGATCTAAGGAACTGAATCCTGTTTAAATGAAAGCAAACACCCCTCAAAGGGGTAATGTTTAAAGATTGTATCAGTCATTAACACCATAGCATAAATTGTGGAATTCAGGTAATTAGCATTTATTACAGGGTTTTGAGGGCCTGTGTCAGGTCCAGTGAAGTAAAGATATGCCCTTGAGGAGCTTTTGACTTTTGTCATTATTTCATTTGGTAATGTTGGACAAATTGATTCACTTTTGGGCTGAAGTTTGTCATCTGTGAATTGAAGGGACTGGATTAGAGTAATGGCTTTTTAAATATCTGGGGATTTCCAGGCTCTCCCTCTGGAAAGAAAAGGGGTTGAAACCAGTGTAGCTCTTGGTTCACTTATTTATACCTTAGGCCTTTTGAAACTTTTTTTTTTTGGAGAAAGAGATTTTCAGCTAAAATATTAAAATTAACACTTCTGGAAATAACCCTACTGGATGATTTTCAAGATTTTTAAAAAAATTGTTGCATTCAACATTCTGTAATTTGACCCTATTTTCTCTATTCACAATAGGATAACCTCCTAAGAGGACATTTTCACTGAGAAGAGAGAACTCCAGTGGGGCACTCTCTGGGGGTTTCTTGACGTTGGTCAGACAAAGACCTAAAGTGTTTAGGGCTGTGTGTGCCAGTGTGGATGTGCAGGAGGTTGCACCCAAGCTCAGCTTGACAATTTATCAAATTTGCCAAAGGTTAGGCCTGGGGCTCACCAGAGCCTGGGCCACCAACTTTGTGAGAAAAAATTTCCCTCTGAGGAACTTAATTTCCACCAATTCTTCCACTTCAGAAATGTCATTTCTCTTTAAGAAGTGCATTTCCTGCTACTTTTCAGAAAGAAGTTTGGGGCTTCAATAATTCCACTGGCTACATTTCAGCAGGCAAAATGTAGCTTAAAAATATACATAGGAAAAGGAACTTTCAACACAAAATCTCATCTGATATGGAGAAACTTTAAATACAAACCATATTATGCCTTTGGCTCTTTTCCTCCAGCCTCAACTTGGAATATTTTCTGGAATTGTTCCAAAAAAACTCTCTTAACAATGTCAAAAAAAATGTTAGGACACTCTTTCAACAGTCCTTTAAAATATTAGGAAGTGCAGAAATCACTAACTGATTTGAACTGACCAAAACAGAGAAGGGCTTGTTGCTTGGCATTATTTTTATGATGCTCAGATAAAATCTCTTCTTGGATTGATAATATAAATGGAAAAGATTGAAAGCTATCTGGAATCTTTTTATTGGGGGTCATAGGGTTTGAGGCTTGAGAAAAGCTCCACACTTCCTTAACTTCCCACCATTAAACTCTGAACTTTAGGACCGAAATAAAATCCGCGGGGCAAATTTACAAGGGCCTCAGAATGGCTATCCTAGTGGGGGAAAACACAAGGGAAGAGAATTGAACCTGGGAATCTTAGCATCTTCATGTTGGTCCTGACTGCAACAGCATGTATAGTTGGGGATCTGAGATACAGTCTCTACATTCCAGAGAAAAGAGGAATATCAGTAAAGTAGGAAGATGTCCCAGAGACTGGAGAGATGTAGCCAAGTAAAAGTAAGTAAACACTGATAGTTAGCTTGAGGACTAAGCTAGAGGTAAAATGGAATTGTCCATGCCGAACCCTCAACGATCTTTGAAACTACTCAGCCTTTTATGTGACTTCTGGTCAAGAAGAAGCCTGAATTTTCGTAGTATGGCAGGTGTAGACTTTATTACGTGCCATTGTCCCTGAGACAGCTTTTTATTGAAAGAGGAGGAATTTTAAAATATATCAAGTGTATTAGTCCATTTTCACACTGATGATAAAGGCATACCTAAAACTGGGTAATTAATACAGGAAAAAGGGATTAATGAACTTACAGTTCCACATGGTTGGGGAGGCCTCACAATCATGGCAGAAGGCAAGGAGAAGCAAGTCACATCTTACATGGGAGGCAGCAGACAAGAGAGAGCTTGTGCAGGGAACTCCTCTTTCTAAAACCATCGGATCTCATGAGACTTATTCACTATCACGAGAACAGCACGGGAAAGACCTGCCCCTATGATTCAATTACTTCTCACCGGGTCCCTCCTACAACACGTGGGAATTCAACATGAGATTTGGGTGGAGACACAGTCAAACCATATCATCAGAATAATACAGATGCCCAGTGAGTTCTAATGATAAATATTTTCCTCCAGCTAGGAGGATCAGAACAAGTGTGAGGTACTTGACTAGAGCCATGGGTTGGGCACTAAGAAAAAGTCTTGCTTCACACACCAGACTACCCAGATGAGGACTGGTCTTTCTCTGATCTTTGTAGTCCTTCTTGGAAAGGTATCATTCATAGTGACAGTATCTAACTTGGCTCAGACTTGGTCCTCAGTGAGGCAGTATTTATAAAACGAGTTTATTGCTAGTTGGTAAAGATGTTCAGAGGATGTACTCTGTGCCAAATGTTGTTTGCTTGGGTTTTTTTTGGTAAGTCCAAGGTAGGCCTTTGAGTGTCACTTCTTTCTATCAGTTCTCTCTTTCCTTTTTTCTTTCTTTCTTTCTTTCTTTCTTTCTTTCTATCTTTCTTTCTAGTTTTTGGTGGAGTTTCACTCTTGTTGCCTACGCTGGAGTGCAATGGCAGGATCTTGGCTTACTGCAACCTCTGTTCAAGTGATTCTCCTGCCTCAGCCTCCCAAGTAGCTGGGATTACAGGCATGAGCCACCACACCTGGCTAATGTTGTGTTTTTAGTAGAGATGGGGTTTCTCCATGTTGGTCAGGCTGATCTCGAACTCCCGCCCTCAGGTGATCTGCCTGTCTTGGCCTCCCAAAGTGTAGGGATTATAGGCGTGAGCCAGCATGCCCGGCCAGTTTTCTTTCTTTATTAATTTTCTGCATATGAAGGTGTAGAGTGTGATGTTTTCTATATACTTTGAATTTCTAAAAAAAAAAAGGCTTTTTTGTAGAAAAAAGTCAAACCACAGTATATTTGTGTTTTTAAAATAATACAATACTTTCTGTTAAATTGATTATATTGTGTATTGCACAATACTATTTTATAATTCTGCTGACTCCTAGTAATGGATCTACAACCCTGTGTTGAAAGAAGACTGTGTTCTCATGAAGAACCAAAACGATAGAATCTCATACAATGGGCCTGTACCTCCAAGTACATTATCAGTGACTTCTGATTTTTGTGGTATCTGTAGTCAGTGAAACTACAAAGTGAGATCATTTGGAACTTAGGGGAGGCTAGATAAGAGAGAAAGCAAAACTTCAAAATATGAGACTGGTTTGGTCAAGACCAAGGGACCATGAACTATTTGGGACTCAGAAGGAAAAAAGGGGAACTTGAAAGTGACTATAATAAATAGACCCCAATCTGCTGTTCCAAGATTGGCTTCTACTTGGTGGGAAAATTGTGGTTCCCCAAAGTAAAGACAATAAATTTGATTAAGGTATCTGCCTGGAAAAGGGAGTGTACTCTGACCTCTGGGAGAGGGTTTTGCCTCACCACATCCCATGTGTACACTGGATGAGTAATATTTATTATTGAGCCATGTGATGGAACGACGAACAAAGGTTGTCTATCCTGTGTCTATCACTGCAATTGCTCCTCTTGTAAATGTGATATATTGCTGGCCACCCTCGGCTGTTTTTGAAGCAGAAACAAATGCTATTTTGTAAATAGAGCTTAGAACCCCTGGACATGTACTAGGACAGCTTATCAAACACATTGCATGTTCACTCTCGTGCTCAGTTGCAGAAGGATCTCCCAGCACTTCCTTTGCCATGGGGCTATGCTTTGATTGGCTGTGAATGATGTCATCACACTGTTTACTTTTTTTAGTGAAGGCAAAGATCTGAATGTGATATGCATGTGCACACGTTAAGTAATGGGAGAAACTCTACCCATAGATTTCGAGCCATGTCGTACTCATTTACTATGAGCCTATGATGTGACAACTCGGTAAAACACAAATCAATTGTGTGTCCTTTGGTGATTTACAACTTTTGGAAGTTTCTGTTTGTCTTGGACGCTTCCTCTTGGACTATCTTTGTAAGTTTAGTATTTGGGTCCTACTGTTAACAAACTTTTTTTCTGCAAACATAGGGCAATCTGCTAGGCACAATTTGAAATGAAATTTACAGATAAAATTCTGCCTTGACAAAATTTTAAGACAAATAGGCTTTGTTTATCATTGACAGTTGAATTGACAGGTCTTTTCAGCTCATTTATACAAAGCAGAACATGTCTGGGAGAAAAGATATTTGACTAGGTGGTATAAGAAAATTATTAATGCATTTTTGAGCTTAGAGAAGACTAGATTCCTCTCTGGCATTTCTAGGGAGGTAGGAAAATGTTCAGTGTTAAGGTTCAAAAATAACTGATTAAACCATAGAATTGAACATATGCAATAATGGTCAGCGGATGTCATGGAATAGACCAACAAATTTTCAGGAGGGATGAATCCTACCAAAATGTCTTCAAAGTTTTGTTTTATTTTTTCTAAGTATGATTTCATCCTGCTCTATGCCAGGTATATTCCAGAAATTTGGGTTGCACAGTTAAAATCAGAATAATAATATTTTTACAATTACTTTTATTATAGTTTGAAGGTACAATGTCCAATAAAAAGCTAAGGACCCTAGGTAAATTAAAACTAGGCTTAAGAACCCAAGAAGGCATCCTGAGGCAATGTCAGTTTTGGACATTTAAGGCTTTCATATCCTCATTAATCCATCCACACGATAAGCCTAACAAATATTTGTTGATGCTGATGAGGGCTATTTCACATGATTTCAGCATATTCATTAGAAGCATCTACATACCAAAACATTCCTCGAAGTTGATTCTTGATTCATTGACAACTTTGGCTGGTATCACGGGATTTCCAGAAGTTGCATTGTTCTTTCTGGGCATTCAGCGTAACTCATTCACTTGAAACTGCTTTCCTGGACAAAATGTGTTTCTAGGTCTAAGGTGAGAGAAAAATCAATCAATCAATCAATCAATCAATCAATCAATAAAAGAATGAAATGTGTTATGCTTTTATTATAGCACACTGATTTTCTAAAAGGCTAAATTACATTATATAGATAGATATAATTTTGGGTTCTCATTGGAATGTGTATTTGTCTAGAACCTATTAAACTTCTTTAAAAGATTTGTAGGCACTATCCAAAAATTCTCTAAAATATTTAAAATCTTGAACTGAGATAAAATTGTTGTAAAATTTATTTAAAGTTAGGAAGTTCTGTAAGGGGTTGTAAATTGCCAGCCTGCTCTGTGCTTTGTAGAATCACGGCTTGAAAAGGGCCACGAGGACTTCAGGATGATCTATGACCCATAGCATCCACTCTGTTGTCAGACACTGCCTATGATGCAGAACTTACCTTTCATGATAAGCCTTCCACCTTTATATGTCTTTCAGAGGAAATTTATTTGCTTGGCCTTGAGTTACAGGTTTAACTTTTCTGGGTTTCAGTTTTTTCACTTGTCAAGGTGTTCAGTCATTTTTGAATTTCTACTATGGGTCAAGCAATCCCAAATCCCAGATATTTTCTTGTGGGGGCTGGAGGAGGACCAAGGCAGGGTATACATAGCAGAAAAATGAAATGAAATAATGTGCACAGAAGTTTTAGGCATTAGGAAAAAAAGTTAGCTTTTCCAGGGGAAAGGCTGGGACATTAACAGTTATGAAGACACTATGGTGAGCCATTTAATAAGGTTCAAGGAATTCTGAGGACACTGAAGAGCACTGGGAACATCACTATTTGATTCTTTAGCAGCTCCTTCCCCTCCAAGCTCATGAAACTGATTTTCCTTAAAAACAGGTTAGTGGCTCTGTTCTCTGGATCAGGATTTCACCCTAGGTTCTCCCATCCACTCCCTCCGGAGTCCCCTAGACTGTACATGCCCATGAAGGCAGGGACCCCATCTATTTAGTTCATCTTTCATCCATATCACCAAACCGAAACCTGACATGGAGATCCCAATAAGTCCAAATAAAAAAATACATGGACCATATCCAGAAGGTAAAGTGGAGCTACTACAGGAAGTTACACAAAATAGTGACATGCTTTTCTCTTCCCTCATTAGGCCACCTGGAAGCATAATTCTGGTAGCAATAGGGACATGGGTCAAAGGGTACTTGAGGTAAGGAGGCCTTGTAGGATGGTATTGCAATAATTCAAGTAAGGAGTGATAAGCAGGTGAAATAGCGTGATTCCAAGGATACTGGGATTAGCCTTGATGGCTTACTGGCCATCTGTATCATTTGGATAAGCATCTTGTTATTGACAATTGAAAATATCCTAACGAAAACAGCTGGAGCTATCCATTTGGTAGTCGCCAGCCAATGGGTGACTGCTAAAGCTAGGGATGTTACAGAGACTGCCTGGGAAAGGTAGGTTGAGAATGGAGTTCTGTGCACTTTACATTTGTGATTGCATTCAATTCTGAATTCTAGCCTATGACCCAAGAGGCCCTAAAGCATCAAGGCACATCTTCTTCCACTTAGTTTGAAGGTTATTGTGTGGAATGAGTGAGATAATGTAATGTGCTTAGCACACAGTATTCAATAAAGGTTACCTGGCATGATTATGAATAATTTAATATATAATTTATAGCTAATGATGGAAATACACCAACATATGTGCTTATTTCATTTTTCTTCTGCTCGCTTTAATTTGCCCCTCACTTCAAAGCAGAACGTTCCTCCTCCCTCCCTCTCTTTCTATCTGCCAGGGACAACTTAACTATTAGACACAGTGGACCTGGTGCTTAGGCTCACAGCACTTTTAGGAGCACACAAAAATGTTTTTATTTCTTTCAAAATCAGAAGAAAAGATGAACTTTCAGGTTGAAGAAAATATTTTATACATAATGTAAGTGTATTCATCTTCATTCCAATGCAGTAGTAAAATAGAAATTTCAATTTTTTTTTCATGGAGAAAGAAGCCCACAAAAGTCAGGATGTAGCCCTGTTGCCTTTCCCCTTTGAGTTGCTGTTTTTCTCTCTTTGTTATTCTCTCCATCTTCATCTCCTCCTTGCCTTCAACCCACTCTTTACTGTTGTAATTCCTAGTATTCTTCTACTTCTAGCATTATTTGGCCTATATCTATTTGACTCCTTCATATTAAGTGAAAAAATAAAATAACATAAAAACTAGCATTTTCCTTGCATTGGTTTTCCTTTCCTGTGTCTTTAATTCCTCAGGTTATCAGCTTTCAGAGTGAAGACACATAATCCCTGTCAGAGTGGAAGACTTCAAATCGAGTTTGAGGCACACCTTCTGAAACTGCAGCCTCTTGGGAGCCTGATTACCAGTGAAGAGTGTTGCTGCTTTGCATTTTTCACACTTGAACACAGTGAAGAAGATGAACATTAATTAGGATTATAATGCCACGAAGGCTTACTGTGCTGTGAGAACTCACAAGAAAGAAAATGCCATTTCTTTTTTTTGGATGCAATTCTGAGTGTCATGTATGTATTAGTTCTTGGGCCCAAGCCAAGTTACTTTAGGGGTGATATACAATCTGTTATTTTTAGATCATATTGGGTAAGGGTGTAGCCTATTATTTTAGGATAGTAAGAGAAGATAAGTTTGTCTAATTTTAGATGATCAATTTTCCTAATATGAATCTTCCTTTAGAAAGTATTTTTGAAATGTTATCATTTATAGTTCAAGCTTATGAAGAACTTAATGTTGGGAGTATTCCTTAGTTCAAGGGGATTTCATGCCTGGGTAATTTTCGAGTTTGATTGTTTTCTAGCTTACTTGCCTGACTTAGGATCCTTACTGCTTCTTAAATTTCACAAATAGTGAGTTAAAGAAAAAAAGCAAACACACCAAAAACAAACCAATACTAAACTCCCTTTTCTAGCAACCAGACTGTCCTAGGGAGTGGTATGTAAAGTAAAAAAAAAAAAAAAAAAAAAAA
>NW_016816502.1:913613-960318 GCF_001698545.2 Rhinopithecus bieti | reverse complement strand
CTTTCCTCCCACCCATAGAGTCATCCCTCTCACGACAGAAATCTTCAAAATCTTTGGCTTACTTAAACCCACTTTTAATTTTAACCAGGGAGAGAAAGTTGAACTATGAAATGTGATGAATCGATCACTTCACATATATCAACTGGGTGGAAATTTCCACAGAACTTGCATAACTAGAAAATTGGTACAAGTAAATTGTTGGGTATTCACAGATGTGAAAGGGAATAGGAAAAAGATTAAAATGGCAGTAAGGTTAAATCTTCAGGGAGAATCAAAATATCATGGTAAAACAGGGTATGAATACTGTCTTTTTATGTGTCGGGAATTTCAAATTTGTGAAAATATGCAATGGATCAACTTGGAGCATGACAGTATCATGTACAGCAGCTGAAGAAGAGACAGGTGCCACATGAGGAAAAAGGGAACAGAGAGTCAGGTAGTTCAAAGACAGGAAACTAGTTCAAAGACATATATTATGTAGAAGTCATTAAAATACACTAAAGAAGGAGATAGTAAAATAATAAAATGCAGGATAATAAAGTAGAAGGGGAAAACAGTGAGGGAAGGAGGAGGAGGTGAGATAATTTGAAAAGAGAGAAGAGATGAAAAGGTAGAATGAGAGCAGGCATGGGTGCAATGATTCTGTAATGACCTGTTTCTCATGAAAAATGCATTATCCTTGAAAGGAATGATTTTTCTCCTCCCGCACACTACTTTGATTTGTGTGTTTACAACACGCTAAGCCCACTGGGATGCAGCTGAGGATTCAGAGCCTTTAGAATGATCAACCATACACTGCTATTCCAAAAGACACCAAATGCAGTGTAAATAATTAAATATCCATACAAGTCAACTAACATTTATTGAGTGTGCACTCTCAGAATGATGAGGCATCAGCCTTCTGATAGACCTTAGGGTCTTGACAGAAAGCAAAAACCCAGATGAATAAAATGGTGATTTGGGGAAGAGGGACTCAAAAAAGGCAAATGTAACTTAGCCTAGTAGGTCATAACTTTTTTGGGATAATAGACTTCTTTGTGAATCTGATGAAAGCCTCAGAGCTTCACCCAGGAAAATATACATTTGTGTGTAAAATAAAAATTTTGCTTATGTCATGGAGTTTATAGATTTCCTCAAGTTCAATTATGGGCCCCCTAGTTTAAGATCCTATAGTAAGTGCTGAATTTAATAGATGCATAATTTTTAATAGGCCACTGTTTAAACTACATACAAATTCACTTCAGTTAAAACCTTAGGAATGATTGGAATTCATGAATTGAACTAAAGAGTGGGACCCAGATGCCATCCTCCTGTGAAACTTTAATAAACCAACTAGTTTCTCCATCCTCCAGTGGAGTTAAATTTTGGGGGTTTGTTTATATGTTTATTTATGCCTTGCCATGCTCTGGAAAAATTTTAGCTTATAAAAGTACATATAATACAAAAAAAATAACAAATATTTTAGGAAAATAAACATCAAAGCATGTTTAGGATTGAGAAAGTTGAACTAGCAGAACTTACAGTGTCGTGGTAGACATAGGTTACAATTTTGTAACTTTCTGGTGGCTAAAGTTAAAATGAAGTAGGCTTAATTGCAAGACTAATAACAATCCATAAAATAAAAACTAATCTGGTTGTTAGATTATTGGTTAGGATACATTAGGTTGCAATTACAGAACACCTAACTAGGAGTGGCTTACAGGCATTGTTAGGATTTTTTCTAATATCACAAGAAGCCCAGAGGTAGGCAGTTGTTCAGTCATATTATCAATGATGTGGGTTTTCATATCTGTCATCTCTGCTATCCTTAGGCTGTTGGTCTCTGTCATACTTGTAGCTTCATTGTCTCAAGTGAACTGCTAACCTGTGGCATCATATCCATGAGCAAGGCAGGGAGAAGACTATAGAGGTCTTGTCCATCTGTAGCTTTCATCAGGAAGCAATTGCCACCCTAAAAGCCCCCTTGTAGACTTTCTTTTATGTTTCATGGCCAGAACTGGATCATATGAACATCCCTGGCTACAAGAGAGACTGCTAAATTAGTATCTGCCATTTTGGCTTTTTTAGAGCAAGGAGGGCAAAGGAGGGTCTTGGGGATGGCATTGGATTAGTATCTTTTACAAAGGATATGAACAGTTTTTCCTGATATTGAGCAACTTTATTCCTGGGTATCATCAAATGAAGATCCTGTGTGATATATTACACCATGCCCTAATGTCAACCTATACAGTAAATATAGCAGTGAGTTCTATCATGTACCATGGAGTTTCATGGTTCTTTCTGTAGGCTGATGGCTTAGACCAAGGCACAAATTGGGACAAGGCAGGTCTACAGGAAATCAAAACAATGTATTCAAGTACAAAGCCTTGTTATGATCTAGTTTAATCCAACAGTAACATTTAGCTTATCTAGAGTCATGTATGAACACCAATGCCCTTGAACCACCCTTCCATAAATATTATTTATCACAGCTGGACATTGAATAAGAATGGGTCCACAGGGAGTTAAAGTCTGTAATCTCTAACACAATCCTACCTGGAGCACAAAAGCCTGCGTTGTTGATAAGGACAGATACATATGCTTTGACAACCAACCAGGGAGAAAGTAGGGTTAAGTGCTGCTTATAAAAATTCAGAAGCATAACCAAGACATGTGCCTGTTAGACAAACAATCACTGGTGGTTAGACTGGTGGAGGTGAGCACCAAGAAGAAGTAATTATTCTTTCCACTCTCTTCCCTTAGAGTTTGTCTCTATCTCTATGATAGTATGTACAGCCCATATTTATGTAGTTTGCTGGCTATCAGCCTACTCATTTTGTAGCCCCTGATCATGTTATCTTTTATATAACAGACTTGGGTCTCAATTTAGAAATGTTTGGAAAAAATATCATTTTATTGAACAGTGAATAGTAGTTGCTTAGGTAATATTTGGAGGGACAACTTTGAACAAAGAAATCAATGACAACTTATTTCATTCTATTTTCAGTACTAATTATTTGACATCAAAATATTGGCCAAAAAAACCACAATTACTTTGGCACCAACCTAATATCAAGCATTACTTAAACTCTCACTGCTTGAAGACCAGAATACTTGGTGTAATGGACTAGACACTAGAAGTTAAAAGCTCAAGGGAAGAAACATATGTGCCTTCCCTTGATGAACCTATGAACTAGCTGAACTGGAGGAGCATAGAAAACATATCTGAGAAAGGAAACCAGAACATTTATAAACACTGTTGTTTTAATAAAGGGTAATTCTACGTTTGGAAGAAAAAGGTACAATTTCATTATAATGCTTTTATGTCCAAGTCTATGTTTAAGGTATTTGCTTGATTACAAAGAACTAAGGTTTATAACTTGCTTTATAGTTGGAGGTGTTCATAAATGAAGAGAGTTGGTGAATGGAGTTTCCCTATGTGAAATTTTTAAATGTATCTGTGAATATGTTCTTCATCATTTATACTCAAGCTACATCTTTTGCACTAATTGTTGGTTTACATTAGAAACACAGAAACACAATTTGCGAATTGTTTTTATTGCTATAGACATAAGGAGACATTTTCATCTTATTGGTGGTTTAGTAACAAATGGAAAATTACATGACACAAATTACACACTTAATTGCAAGAATAACAGGAAATGAAATATCCATTGACATGTGGCAATAACAAAAAAGCTTATTTATTCTCACAGAAAATTAAAGAATTAAGGACTGGAATGTCAGCTATCTGTGAAGTGTAAAATTCTGGACAAAGAATTTTAGATATTACGCAGAGAGTGATTGGTGCTTTTTATATTTTTGCTATAAGATTATAAATTATTTGAGAGCAAAGCCTGTCCTCTGCTTTTACATCTGTTCGTTCAATAAGCACGATGGCACTATGTGGGGGATCAAAAATAAATAAGAAATAATTTCCTTTCCTCTGTGGACCATGGTCTACTTTGGAAGAAATAATGTTTATACAAAAAAAAAAAAAAAAAAAAAAAAAAAAAAAAAAAAAAAAAAAAAAAAAACCTGTAATAGAGGATAGACTGTTCTAAATCTCACACAGGAGATTAAAACAAGTTCCCAGGATTCTGGGAAGAAAAGAGTATCTCCAGCTGTCCTGTGTCAGGAAAGGCTTCACAGCGGAGGTGACATCTGAACTGGGCACTAAGAGGCCAGCAGTACTTTACCATAGGGAGATGGAAAGAAGGACATTCTGGGGAAGAAAAACATGGTAACTAAAGTGCTGATGGCAGAAAAGAGAGGCTCATGTATAAATAATGGAAAATCATCCAGTTTTCCTGGTCTACAAGATCTCAGTAAACAGAGAAATGAGAGATAAGGTTTAAAACATGAGTTGATGTCAGGAAAACATGGAGAGTCTGTTATGTTTAAATTAAGGCCCTTGGACTTTGATAGATAATGAGGAGCTATTGATGGTTTTTTGAGTACCTGATAGACATTAAACATAAGTTTTTTGAGTGGATGAGGTGTCAAGTGAAGCAAACCATGCTATCATTCTGTACACTCTGAAGTGCCTAACACAGTGTTAGCACATAATAACTGTACAACAATAGTTTTTAATTGGCTATAGAAAAATACATAAGCAGGAGAGCCATCAAACAAGGTATTGAGAATGTCTGACAGCTTAGAGATAAGCCAGACATGCTCTTTTGACACTCACTGTTCACATCCACCCCCTTCTGCACACTCTTGTGTCATAGGGGCTGGAAGGCTGACAACTACATTTCTCAGGCTCCCTTGCTGCCAGGGTCTGAGGTGAAGTCCAAGAAATAAGATCCCTCCCATGAGATTTGGAAAGTGAAATGCTGGTGGAGCCCATTTTTATTTCTATGGTAGTGGTAAGCCCTGGCAGAAATGCATTTTGTAGTGGACAGTCTTCACAATCACTCTACAGTGACCAGCTTCATGAATGTGAAGCAACTGTGAAATTGGCAGCAGTTTCTTGACCTCTGTGTGTTGACAATGATTTCCTGACCTCTGGTTCATAGCTTCAGTGTTATAACCTTATAACCTAGCATCAGCATGATCTGTCTAACAGGACCTCTTCACATGCATTTCTACAGCTCTTCCAACGATTTTGTGGCACCCCATTCCCTGTATTAAATTCCTTTCTACTCGAGATACCTAAACCCTTTTCTATTTCCTGCACCAAATCTTTACAGGAACAAAAGATGAGGAAATTTGAATGGCAGAGGGTAAAAGTCATTCAAAGGCAAGTCAATGTGGGACTGAAGAAAAATACTTCAAGTCCAAGGCTCTTTTATACTACAGAGGGCGTCAAAGTGCTTTTCAGTCTGTGTCAATGCAGGCCCTTGTCCTCCAGCCTCTCCCTTACTTACCTAAACAAGAAACATATTTTTTTGCCAATTTACAAATATATATACACACACACATGTATATATATACACACACATTATATATATACGCATATATATATAATGTGTGTGTATATATATATTCATCGTAGAAAACTTAGGAAATAAACAGAAAATTATAAAGAAGGAAATAAAAAGCATCTGTAATTTTACTAGTGGGAGATAACTTCTTGAATCAGTAAAGATGAGGTTAAGCTGTAAGAGACAGAAAACCCAACATGCAAGCAACTTAAGTAGACATTTCCCAGAACGAGCAACATTGCAAAACTCTGTCTCTACAACAAACAAACAAACAAACCCCACAAAAATTAGCCAGACATGGTGGCGTGTGCCTGTAGCTCCAGCTACTGGGAAGGCTGAGGTGGGAGGATTATCTAAGCCTGGGAGGCCGGGGCTGCAGTGAGCCATGATTGTGCCACTGCACTCCAGCCTGGGCAACAAAGCGAGATCTTGTCTCAAAAAAAAAAAAAAAATTTTAAGTAGACATTTCATTCTTTGTTTCTCACATTAAAAAGTTCAGGAGTAAGTAGTCCAGGGATAGTAGCTCTAAGGCCATCGGGAATCCAGACTCCTTCTCTCTTTTATTTCTGCTATTCTTTTTTTTTTTGTTTGGTTGGTTTTTTTGGAGACGGAGTCTCGCTCTGTCGCCCGGGCTGGAGTGCAGTGGCCGGATCTCAGCTCATCGCAAGCTCCGCCTCCCGGGTTTATGCCATTCTCCTGCCTCAGCCTCCGGAGTAGCTGGGACTACAGGCGCCTGCCACCTTGCCTGGCTAGTTTTTTGTATTTTTTAGTAGAGACGGGGTTTCACCATGTTAGCCAGGATGGTCTCGATCTCCTGACCTCGTGATCCGCCCGTCTCGGACTCCCAAAGTGCTGGGATTACAGGCTTGAGCCACCGCGCCCGGCCAGTTCTGCTATTCTTGACACACTCTTACACTTCTTTAATCAAGATGACTGCTCTAGCTTAGTCTCTCATACTACATCCCAACCAGGAGAAAGAAAAGTAAGAACATATCCCCTCTTTTTAAGGAAGTCACATGTGAAATTTTGCTATGTCCCTTTGTTCCCTGTGGTCATACCTATTTGAAGAGAAAACTGAGAAATGCAATCTTTATTCTGAGCAGCTGTATACTTAGGGGAAAGCTGGGGGTTTCCCTGGAAGAAGAATGTGCACATGGGTATTGGAGGACGGTTAGCACTCTCACTCACATAACTGTAACTAGCCAGTCCTCCTTCATACAGAAGCGTGCAGTTTTCTTTCTTGGCATCTCAGGTCCCAAAGCCACCATCATTCCAGGTACTAATCTTAATGCTTCTGCTGATACCATATTTTGTCACTTTGGCCTGTTGCCCTTTCCTGAAGCATTTTGCCCAGACTACTTCTATTCAGATTACTTTTATTTTTTATTTTTATTTTTAGAGATGAGGTCTTGCTCTGTTGTCCAGGCTGGAGTACAGTGGTGTGATCATAGCTCACGGCAGCCTTGAAATCCTGGGCTCAAGCAATTCACTTGCCTCAGCCTTCCAAGCAGCTAGGACTACAGATGTGCTCCACCATACCTGGCTCATTTATGATTATTACTTTTTCAGAGACGGACTCTCACTGTGTTACCCAGTCTGATCTACAACTTCTGGTCTCAAATGATCCTCCTGCTTCAGCCTCCCAAAGTGTTGGGATTACAGGTGTGAGCCACCATATCCGGCCAGCATTATTATTTTAAAAATTCTTTCTCTATCAGACCACCCTAGGCCACCTGACTTTTCTCTTCTCAACTTATCTGAAAATGTAACACCCCAATGAGTCCCTCAGACCAAACTTCTTTTTTTTTTTTTTTTTTTTTTTTTTTTTTGAGACAGAGTTTCACCCTTGTTGCCTAGGCTGGAGTACAATGGAGCGATCTTGGCTCACTGCAACCCCTGCCTCCCGGATTCAAGCGGTTCTCCTGCCTCAGCCTCCTGAATAGCTGGGATTACAGGTGCCTGCCACCACACTCGGTTAATTGTTTGTATTTTTTAGTAGAGATGGGGTTTCACCATGTTGGCTAGGCTAGTCTTGAACTCCTGGCCTCAAGTGATCCAGCCATCTCGGCCTCCCAAAGACCTGGGATAACAGGTGTTAGTCACCATGCCCAGCCTACAAATGGTCATTATAGAAGTTTGATCTGTCCAGGCACGGTGGCTCACACCTGTAATCTCAGCACTTTGGGAGGCCAAGGCAGGCAGATCACTTGAGGTGAGGAGTTCGAGACCAGCCTGGCCAACATGGTGAAACCCCATCTCTACTAAAAATACAAGAATTAGCTAGGTGTGGTGACGCCCACTTGTAATCCCAGCTACTGGGGAGGCTGAGGCATGAGAATTGCTTAAACCTGGGAGGTGGGGCTGCAGTGAGGTGAGATTATGCCACTGCATTCCAGCCTGGGTGACAAAGTGAGACTGTGTCTCAAAAAAAAAAAAAGAAAAAAAAGCCATTTGTAAAGCCACCTTGACCTGTATCTGAGTCCTTTTCCAAGAAGGGCTGCAGGCTCTATTGCCTGTCCTTCCTCTGACCCACCATTCTATCTGTCCCTCTAAATGTCAAGCTGTTCTTTCAAACAACATTTCTGGATAAACTGCAGCTCTCGTGCTCCTCACAGGAAGCGCCAATCAATGTCACTTCTTCTGTGCATTTCCAGGGCTGCAAATTATTTTCTGTTCAGTACAAACCTGGTTTCTTCTGATTTTTAGCCAGTATTATTTCTAGGTCCTTTAGAGGCTGAGTTTAACCACATTCTTCTTTTTTCACTTTTTCCACTATTTTTTTTTTTTTTGAGACGGAGTCACATTCCGTCACCCAGGCTAGAGTGCAGTGGCACCATCACGGCTCACTGCAAGCTCCACCTCCCAGGTTCACACCATTCTCCTGCCTCAGCCTCCCAAGTAGTTAGGACTACAGGCGCCTGTCACCACGCCCGGCTAACTTTTTGTAGTTTTAGTAGAGACGGGGTTTCACCATGTTAGCCAAGATGGTCTCAATCTCCTGACCTCGTGATCTGCCCCCCTTGGCCTCCCAATCCACTCTTACATTAAAAGCTGCTTAGGGACTACAACCTCTGACCACAGAAATATATGCAAATAGACACTTAATGCAGTCTGTTGGTGAATTTCTCTCATGGCTTCTTTTAGGCTAAGCAAGACTCAACGAGCATCTTCTTGCTTCTTTCTTGGGACCTATTATGGCTCTTTTCTGCAACATCTTGGGTTTCCCAAAGCTTGAGGTTTTGAGATACAACCATAGACAGTTGACTTCCAATGCTACTCCCTAGGAGAAATTCCCTGGCTGTGAGAGCTCCTTGCTTAAATAAGGCAGGGGTGCTTTCTCAAGGAAGTCAAGGATCATTTCACTATCTAATCTCTGCTAGTGCAATTGGACAAGGAAAGGAGTCTTTGGGGCCTGTAGCAGTTAACAATAATCTAGGCTATGCTGCTGTAATGAACAACAGTCAAATCTCAGTGGCTTTAAACCAAAATGTTGATTTCTTGCTTATGTTACTTGGCCCTTGTGGGTTGGCAGGAGGACTTTGACATAATAGAGTCCCCATACCAGTGACCTTCATTCCAGAGAGGAAGAGTTCTGGAGCATCTTGCATCAATAATTCACTATTCCAGCCAGGAAGAAACCCACATCACTTCTGCTCATTGGCTAGAACTAGTCACATGGTTCTGTCCAAAGAGACCAGGAATTACAATCTACCTTGTGTTTGAAAGGAAGGGGAACTGGAAATACTTAGAGAACAGTACTAATGATGTCCACAGACCCAATTGTAATGATTAACATTCACAGGCTAGTATTTGACCCAGACTTACTTGAGGCAATTGCAGTCAGCATTTCTAAACCTCTTTGTATTTCAATCAAAAGAAATCACTTACAACATTTTGCTTCTAATTACTCTGTATCCCTCTCAAATTGTTCCTACTTCAAGGTGAAATCAGTGACATGTTTTGAGAGCCCTGGTGCAGAGTTTCAGGCCTGTCACAGCTTCTTTGCTAACATCTTCACCTTGGCACTTGGGTTCTCCTCGAGTGTCCTCCCCATCCCCTTCACCAGCCTCAACCTCACTCTGCCTACCTCATCACCCTGGGAGCTGCTTCCATGCATCACTGTTTTGGTGGATGGCAGCAATACACAAGGGCACCTCATTGTTGGAAAGGAACTGCCTTCCGCCTGCCAAGGACAAATGCAGACACACAAAGCAATATCAAGCAAGACTTCACATCAAAGGGAACCCTGCCCGGGCTTGCCAAGAGCAGGCTGCCTCTGTGTCTTTCTCTTCAGCCTTGTAAGTATTCTTAGGGCCCAACAGGCCTATGGTGTCCCTGCCAGGCCGTCTCATTCAACCAGCACTCCTGTTCACTCTGACATAAAAAACTCAGGGCTCTCCCTGAATCTGGGCTCGACCACTTGAACAGAGCACAATGCCAAGTGTTTAAAAATGTTGCGTGATTAGGAAGGAAAAGCACTGAGAAATATTTACTCTGTGAACTCTATATGGGTAGGAGAACAGAATGCTTTACCTTGTTCAGTGAAGCGACACATAGAAAGTTGAGAAATTCCTGCCTAAGACCTAGGAAAGCTTACCTAATGAGGAAGGAAGAATGCTCTATGAGCGGAGGTCTGGGAACATTGGAACCAAACTGAAATTGACACTGGCTGGCCTGGGCATTCAGACTTGACTGGAGAAGTCGTGTGACAAACAGAAGATCCAGAGAAACTTTAAGTTCTACTTTAGAACCAACAGAAGAATTCAGGTTCTGTTGCTTTAAGGAAAAGAACATGTTTGTCATACAAAGAGTATGAGGGAAAAATGGAAAAGAGGGACTGGCAGGGACAAAGAAGGGGATTGAAACTTTATTTTAGAAAACAGGTAAGTCTATCTCTTCTGGATGCTAAATGACTCTTCTAGAAGGATACACTCATCATCAAAATACAATGGAGTCAAAAAGTTTTAAAGTCAAATATTGTGAGAGCTTGAAAGGGGAGATTGTCTTTTCCAAATT
Source organism: Rhinopithecus bieti (assembly GCF_001698545.2). Taxonomy (NCBI): domain Eukaryota; kingdom Metazoa; phylum Chordata; class Mammalia; order Primates; family Cercopithecidae; genus Rhinopithecus; species Rhinopithecus bieti. The sequence continues at coordinate 949,894 of NW_016816502.1, read as the reverse complement.
TTTTTTTTGTTTGTTTTGAATTATGAAAATCTAAGGCTCAGGAATGTCAAGGGGCCTTTTCACAGTCACACAGCTGCTTAGTGACAAAGCTGTTGCTAGAACTCTGAGCTTCTGACTCTCAGGCATAGGTTAAATCACAGTGTGGCGTAATGGTGCTACGTGTGACACGTGATCAGAGAGCACAGGTCTGCAACTTCATCAAGTAAGGTATTTTTAACATAGTGACTTCAACCCTTTGACTAAGCTCTTCCACTGTAGCCAACCCTACTGCACTGTTCCAACAGCTTCCCAGAATGGTAGTAATTAGAGCAAAGAAAAAAAATAGGGCCCAGAGAAAATGTAACATTTCTTAGTAATGGGAGGAGGTGAAGATAAATGCATTTACATAACTTTCTACTTTCAGAACACTTCATGTGACCACGGGTTATTAACCTAGGGTCCATGGAGAGAACTCAGGCATTCCAGGACAGGAAAAAAAAAAAATTACATCTTTTACTGAACTCTCACTGAAATGCGTTATTACCTTCATTATGAATGTAGGCAAAAAACCACAACAGTATTTGCAGTCCTTGGACTTTGTCACTAATAGAAATAAACAGTTTCACATTATATTAGCTGTTGCAGGCATCTTGACATATCTTTACCTTTTTTATCACTTTGCTATGATGGTAGTTTTTAGATCTGCTGCTAGATTTTGTTAAATAATGTTTAATAAGCACCTATATTACTATGCCACAGATTTTCATAAATGTTTTGATAACAATATTTCAATATAATTTGATTCTTTTATAATTATATGTATGTATTTATTTTAAGCAGTTAAAGGCATTATTCTGAGAAGGGATCTGTAGACTTCACCTGTCAGAGGGATCCATGGCATGAAAGTTAGGAACTCTTGACATGTGAGGGGTCAACGAGTGTCAGGTTGCCAATGGATACCCATATTACTAGGTCCCCTGTCCCTGCACCATCATCCTGTGGGCTCAGAATGACAGGGATGCTTGCTTGTCATTCTGGGTTGGAGAGCTGCCAATATCTCTTGCCACAGACTGTGTTTGTAATTCCAGGGTGTGCCAGCCTTTGAAAGCTGACATGATTATATTGCAAAACGTGACAGAAAAGAATCCATTGTTTGGCGTTATTATTAAAATTAAGGCTGATATGGAGTTGGTAATATTTCTATTAAGAGGGCTGTGTTCACACGTCCATGGAAGTTGACTTTTCTGGGGGAACTGGCACTTTAAAGTCTAGTCAAAAGGAAGTCAGTGTTTTCAAAGATGACAAAAACTGATTTGGCCTGGTCAATACATGTTCAGACTACTATTAAGTAAGAAAAATAAACATTTTAAATATTAAGGCACCATTTCCACCTCTCAAATAGTCCAAGAGTTTTAAAGATGGCAATTCTCAGGATCGATAGGGTGTAATAAAATAGATATTTTCCTAAACTACTCACAAGACCAAGGCTTGACATAACTTTTCTAGATGACAGATTGGGCTTTATGTTTTAAGTGAGTGCTTTTCATCCAGTCATTTCACTTCTAGGAATTTATTCTGTAGGCAGAATTACAAGGATATTCTTCAAAATATTATGCATAACACTAAAAAAGTTGGAAACAGCATGAATGCCAACAACGAGAGCTTGGTCAAATTATGCTACATCTGTAGGATGAATTATTACGTAGCTAATTTAAAAAATAGCCATTCTGACAATATGTAATGATATGAAGAAATGTATAAAAATAATGTAGACTTAAAATACAACACATAAAACTGCAAGTATAAAATAATTCTGTTTTTTAGTTTTAAAATATTCTTCATATTTCTTTGCAATCTTACTAATAAACATATACCTATAGAATAGGTATGTGTAAAAAACTAGAAGGAAATATATCACAGTGTTAGGGTAGCGGCATTTTAATTATTGGGTAGAGGTATTTTAATTATTTTTATTTACTTCTTTATGTTTTTGGAACTACTGACGTTAGGAAAAGCACTAAGACACTGTTTTTAAAAAGATGAGCTGGTGCCACATGGGCTGATGTGTTTGCTGTGCCTTCTTGTTGCTCCAGACAAAAGTTTGTTTTGCTGGTTGCTACTGAGTGTTATTTTTCTTGTAACCTTTGCTCTCTTTCCCCACCATTGGCTTCCAGATGTCTAATTTCACCAAGTTCAGGGCACTTGACGCATGTGCGTTTTCCCCTCTAACTTGAACAGGAAATTCAGAAACTGCCTTAAGCCTGCCAGCCTGATAGAGCCAGCACCAACATGAATATCAACCCCAAAGCTCTTGACCTAATAAAAAATAGCTTGATGGGGGAATCTGAAGCTTTTGTAAAAACTAGTGACTGAGTTTGAGATAGGGAAAGAATTTTAGGAGGCATCCGCCCCTCTTTCCTCTTGGTCAATGATGGCTTCTGCCTAGTTGTGCTTTCTGCATGTTGTGGGCGAAAACGGAGATAAAAGTAATTATTCTACAGCAACTTAATCTTTTGCTTATATTTGGTAGAAAGTGATAAACTTCCAACTTTCAGTCATTATTTAGCATGTAATGTATAAATTAGCTGGAAAAAATCTGTTTGAATAGATGAAGACATATTTTCTACGGATTTTACCTTGAAAGTGAGAAATACAAAGGTAATTTTCTGTTTGGGAATGTTTGTTTTAGGGTTCTATTATTTGCAGTGCCATTTAGAATTTTGGAAACATTAGAGTCTATATTCCATTCCTCCTCTCTTTCTTAAACTTGGATCAATTTTCTCCTGGGTGAAGTTTAAAATAATAAAAACTGGGAAACCATTTACTCAATGCCTCCTGTTGCATAGCAATCTAAACAAACAGGCCCCTTTCCTCTGCTAAGAACTTCCAATAAGACAAATCACAAAGCTTGTGTTTAAAAAAATGATTTCCAAGTTCCCCACCCCCAACCCCATTTTCAAGCTCTCTTTAAAAAAAATAGAGGCAAAAGATTGTAAGCAAGAAACTTAATTGACTTTTTAGTGAGTCACTTCTCATGCTACTACAGGGATTAGAAAACTCTTGTTTGTGGTGAGGCCAGAGGATCTGAGCTGGACACATAAAATACCAAGCCAACCAAAGCAGGACAAATAATAAGAAATAATAGTAACCATCAGGTGATCAGTATCTTCTGTGTAGCAGACACAGTGCCATGTAAGTTATCTAATCTTATAACAAACTTCCTGTGTTGGATATCTTACATTGGCACCCCCAGGTCCTCTCTCTACTCTTCTGCATCCTGTTCTCCGCCCAGGGAGGATGACCTATTTAGACAGCAGCAAAGGACTTGCTTACCCAAGGGTACTGGCAGCAGAGAGGAAGGAGGAGGTAAGATCAGAGTATGTTCCTGGCCCCTTCTCTGCTGGTTCCGGCAGGTTGGCTGTGTCCCTCCACCTAGAGATACAACTCCTGCCAGGCAGCCTTTTCCATTCCACTCCCCTCCCTGGCTTCCAAGAATGGCTCCTCGATGCTTCATTCAGGTCTAGTGGTGGGAAGAGCTCCCTGTGGTTGCCAGCTCCATATCAAAGTGAACTCTTAGGCAATGTCTTCTCATGCAATTTATTGGGAAACCAATCAGAGACTGACCTTTGCTAGACAACCTCTAGTGTCTTGTAAACGTTATTTAAATTTTAAATTATTTGTCTTTTCAAAATCATGGGCTTTGGCACTAAGTAGTTTTGGCCTTGACTGTAAGCGTTGTCAACATTGAACACCTGGATAAAGTATTAACCTAGCAGAGACTCAATTTACTAAAAATTAAAGAGTAACAGTAATATCTACCTTACATGGTATCATGAGAATTCAGTGAACATATATAAAATTTTATTACAAGGTACAGCATATAAATATAATTTTATTCCTCTTTTTTTCCTCCAACTAGGGGCCAAATTTAGCTAACATTTACTGAGTGATTATTATGTGTCATGTACTAGTTTAAGCATTTTATACATATTAATTTATTTACATCAGTCCTGTATACTATTGTTCTCTCTTTTACAGATGGAGAAATCAAGGCGCAAAGAGGTTAAGAAGCTTGCCCAGGGTTTGCCGGGACATAGATGGGAGTACTAATTCACAACTAGATGGTAAACTTTTCAAGGCAAAACCAACTGTATACCAAATTTCTTTCTTTCTTTCACAGGGCCTAGCATGATGTCTTCCATACGTAGGTGTTCAATAAGTGCTGATTTTATTCCAGGAGCAGAGGCAATTAAGCTAGGGTTGCAATAATTAGGGAGCCAGGAGATCCACATGGTCAAAGTAGCATCTGCTTTCACGAAGGGCAGTAATGTGTGCCTCTCGAATGTGGATGCAAGGTCCTGGTAACTGAGGAATGGGCTGCTGTCAGAAGATAGAGCAGAGAGCAGCCAGCTATCTTGGGGAGGGGTGAGGAAGGAAAGAGAACTTGAGCTGGGAGGCCAGCAACGGTGGAAAGCTCCCCAAGTAAAGCTTGAGCTCCTCTCTCAGCAGTCCTCCTGACCTTGAGGAGACAGTAAATCTCACTTCATCCTGTGGTTATACCACTGAAGCATCTTTAAAAATACTTAGTCCCAAACGACGGGCCCTTTCCTGCTGCTTTTCTTACCTGAGCCTGCAACCTCAGAGCTTTCTGGGATTTCTGTTAAAAACACCGAGATCCTTCTCTACCAACACAACCATCGCTCACGCCAAGCATGGGACATATGGCCGAGCATCTGGGAGGGAGACGAGGGGCCAGGAGTGCTGGCAAGCGGCACATACTTTCATTATAATGGATGTGTCACAGTAAATCATTTTGTAAATGTCCCCCTCCCCTCTGTGCTGCATAGCAAAACATAAAGGAAGACGAATTACCCACAGCACCACAATGCTAGCTGAATATGCCAAAGCTTGTGCCTGAGACACTTACTGACATTTCCTTAAATATCTTTTTAATATCTTGGCCAGGTCGGGCATACCAATGGCATTACAGAGCTTGCAAATCAATACCCCAGCTGTTTTGGTTTTTTAATAAAACTGAATGTGATCTATTTTAAATGATTGCCTTCCGCCCCTCTAATTTTCTACAGGGCTTTCAGAGAGGAAGACTGTGGGCAGCCCTGAAGTCAGGACTTGGCTCTGAAAGGGTAGTTGTTCCTTTTGGGGGTGGGGATAGAAATTAAACATTTGCTGGATTACTGTCGTCATTTTTTCCTAGTCCTCTAGTCTCCCAAATCTAGTGATCTACATGATTTACAGGACCAATTTGTGGTTTGCTGCTGTGTTTAAAAAATGAGTTTACCAAAATGTTGCGGAAGAATCTAAAGGGCTTAGCTTCTACAAATCAAATTGATTTCTCCATTTGGGATCAGTCCAAGTGATTTATTCATAATTTTATTAGAGATCTTTTCCTAAGGAAATTCTTTGTCTCTCATTATCACCATAAAGAAAATGGAAAGAGCTTCTACCAAGAATTCAGTCGTATGCATGTGACTTTTGCCCCTTGGAAAACTGGAATATGTAAAACTGTCATCAACAGTAACCATCTTGGTTACTGGACTTCCACAGTCCTCAATAACAACAAGAATTCCTCATGCAAATAGGGAGGTGGTCCTGTCACATTTGGGGTCCCAGTAGGCAGAAAAGCCCATCAAAGTACCTATAAATCAGAGTTTTATAAAGATATTAGTTGACTGCTACTTATGTGGGTCATAAATGTGACACCACAATAAACAATCAAGTTTCTTTGAGGATGTATTTGCGGACTCTTTTATTGGCTTTGAGAAATCACAGTACTTCCATCAGGAAAGTCTCATTTGCTTGTGCAGTTTATTGCTTTTATTTTCTGTAGTTTATACTAAGTGTCTAAGCTTTTTTCCTTCCAGTATTTTTCCTGGGCTACATTAGTGCAAGTCCATGTTTTCTCTGGGCCAGCAGGACCACAAACCAGATTAAAACAAAAAGGGAGCTGGAGCCTCGGCTGGGCCCCTGGAGAGGCCTCCTCCCTCTGCGTTCCCCACCCCTGACCTCTCACAAACCAGCTTCGAAGCAAATGAAATTTCTCTCTTTCTTTCTTTTTTTTTTTTTTTTTTTTTTTTTTTTTTCCTGACCACAGGCAAAATCCTGTCTCCCTGGTTCTCTGAAAGTTATCCATTCCTGAATTTTACCCTTAACCACAGCGGAGGAAAGGGAATAGCTGAGGTCAGGAAATATGGAAAGAATGTTAACAATTTACCACTAAAATATACATTAAGATTATTTTCAGCAAGTGTAATCCCCACGTTGAACTTCTAAATCTAGAATTCTCCTGTCATGTGACTATATTCACATTTATATGTGCCCCTTTCAGCCTCAATTCATTCCTTCCTGAATGAGCTCTCTGTGAAAGGTAGGACTGAGTGAAAATAGCCAAGTGAAATAGTTTCCCTCCCTAGTCAACACTGATTACAAATGTTGAAGTGGTTAGATGAAAGCAGTTGTGTTTTACGTGAGCTAGTGCACAGATATCATCAAAGATTTTAAAAGGCATAAAAGCAGAAGTAAAAATAGACACACAGGTCATACTTTCAATCAGACAGCTAGTTCTGTTATAGAAATCCAAAATCATTAATGTTCAGATGATGTTAAGAACAAAAGGAATGAACCAGGGATATCTCATCTCGGGTACTTTTAAGATCATCGTAGAATGTTAGCATTAGAAAGAAACAAAGAGAATCTTTCATTCAACTTCTTCGTTTTATATAGGACACAATTAACAATAATTACTATTGCCAATGTATATGTATTTTTCCATTTAATTATTGCAACAACCCTAGAATGTGTCACTTCCATTTTGTGGAGAAGAAAAAGAGAGGTGAAGAAACCCGCCCAAGGTGAAGTGGTAGAGGTAGGATTCAAACTTGCCCATTTTGGTTCCCATTCAAAACATCAAATTAGAGGCCCTCCAAGGACTTGAACTCATTTCTCTCAGAAACCAAGCAATCTTTGCCCTACTGGGGCAAGTAGATGGCTGCTAACTGCCTGGCTTTATCCACCCCTGCTTTGCACCGCGTCTCACCCTCACACTGGCCTCAGATTGGTTTGGAGTGGCTGTCATGGTCTAAGATGGATCTGCCTTTCCCCAAGGGCTGGGGCCAGTGCCTCCCCAGACATGCATGCTGCGCTGCATCTGTCGCTAATGGGATTTCCAGATTTCTGCCTCTTCATGAGTCCCCATTTGGCAGCCTTGCATATCTGTGAATCTAATGTCTGTGTGTAGTCGTGCTCCTCAGCTGTTCCAGTTTGGCAAATAAGTGATGACGGCTGTGGCCAGGTTAAATCTGAGGGCAGACTTACTGTTAGTTTAGTTTTCTGAGTCCATCTTTGCAGGGACTGAAGCTACCTTGAGAATGTGATGTGTGATGTGATCATGATGGCCCTGGACATGTCCTAGACTCATCTTCTTCAGTTACTAAGCACTTCATGTATTGTTTCTTTGTAGGTGAACTTTCCTTAGGGGGTATAGTCCCTCTTTTTCCCTTTTTTTCTTAAGTGACATTTTTTTTTTTTTTTTTTTTTTTTTTTTTTTTAAGTGACATAGTACCTGGGAGGTCACTGTCTTGTTTAATTTTGTCTCTCCTATATATTACCTAGCTTAGGGCATTAAACTTTGAAAATCAACAAATGATTATTACATATAAGAAGGAATAGGCTGGGCATGGTGGCTCATGCCTGTAATCCCAGCACTTTCAGAAGCTGAAGTGGGTGGATCACTTGAGGTCAGGAGTTCAAGACCAGCCTGACCAACATGGCAAAACTCTGTCTCTATTTTAAAAATACAGAAATTAGGTGGGTGTGGTGGTGCATGCCTGTAGTCCCAGCTACTCGGGAGGCTGAGGCAAGAGAATCACTTGAACCTAGGAGGCAGAGGTTGCTGTGAGCTGAAATCATGCCACTGTACTCCAGCCTGGGCAACAAAGCAAGACTGTCTCCAAAAAAAAAAAAAGAAGGAAGATTGTAGTGAAGTCCTCTGACCCTCTGTGTAGTAGACATTTGTTATTTCGTGGCTACTCACAATCCCAGTAAGCCCTGTTTCCTGTTAGAGCATGGTCTCCTCTCATGGCGAGAGCTCTTAGCAGTCAAAAAATCGAAGTACACTACCCATTTCCCACTTCAAAAGCTGAAGGGAAAAGTTTCTGTTTCATACGGTTGTTATGAGTATATTTGATGAGTTAATTTAGAAATAACACATAAAACATGTGGCAACTGATAGTATTAGCTCTTCTACTTGTTCTTCTTCTTCATCCTGTTCTTGTTTGCCTTCTCATTTTTGTTGTTATTAGCAGTAGTATTATCCTCTGCACAACCAGGACAAGGGTACTTGACTTAAACTTTGCCACTCAGATTCCTTGGAATATTGAATGTCGTATGGTTGACACAAGGACAGAAGATACAGTTAGTTTTGTTTAATTGTGAAATATAACACAAAGAAAAATGCAAAAGCGACATGAAAGATTTGCAAATAACCAAAAGCAAATGCCTATGTAGCAGCATTGTCCAGTTTATGAATCCACCAAAGTCTTCTGTATGCTCTTCACCAGTCAAAACCATCTTCTTCCCTCAGGGACAGCTTCAAGGGTTTTGGACCCTGCAATCATACAGGGTTTCATGCTCAGAAGGGTCCCATGCTTGATTTAACGTCTGCCTTCTTGAAATTTTTTATAATTTTTGAGCAAGTGGCCCTGCATTTTAAGTTTGTTCTGAGTCCCACAAATTATATAGCTAATTCTGCCTTCACTCTTAAGGTGACCATTATCCTGACTGTTGTGAGGATGATTTTCTTGCTTTTCTTTATAATTCTACCACCTGTATACATCCAGAGCTCTTTCATCCTCAAAGTATGCTCTGATATGCTATTCCTGCTTAAAGTCAGTCAGTTCTATGATTCCTGCTTCATAGACCACAGATGTTCCAGTGACTGACTTTTTCAATATTCTCCCAGTACATTCTACTTTGCTTAGGTTTGCCAGTGTTGATTTCTGTTGCTTGCAACCAAAGGAACATAACTGGTATCGTTGTTTTTCTAAAAGACTCTTGATAGAGAAAAAGATAGCATGTAATAATTTGTCTTTGTTTTATTCCTTTCTGCACAAAGTCTTATGAAAGTTCCACAGATGTAAGATTTATTTTAAAACTAACATTCTGACAAACTTAATTTCCAGCAGAGAAAGTTAAAACTTGAAGTTGTTAACGTAGTTACCTATATTTAGAAAAATGTTACCTTCGGGACAAGCCATGAAGCCCAAAATGCCTGCCAATGACAATTTTTTTCTGCTCAGAAAAGTTGCCAGAAGTTGCTAGTGGATCATCACAGGTTGCTAGTGGATCACCACAGGTTGCTGGTGGAGAACTCCTCCCCATGACATGTGGTTGAGATGGGATCCCCAAATTGCTAGCTACACATGTATCCTCAGCCTCCTGGCCTCAGTGATTAGAGCAGGGATAGGTGAATAACCCAAACAAAACCAATAACGATTCTCCCGAGGAGTTTTCTGCCTTGAGCTATCAGGGAAGATGATTTCAGGTTTTTGGGTTGGGGCTCAGGGTGTCAAGGTATGGGAAAACCCTCTTACAGCAATAGAGACAGTAGAGACTAAAACTGAACAGCACACACACACATGGTGGTAAGCAGAAGCCATGAGGCAGTAAAAGCTATGAGGTGTCAAGGGAGTTGGTAGTTGAGATGTTGGCACAAAACCAGAGGCAGAGAAATGCTGGCTGCCAGACTTCTCTTTAGTAGCTGGGGTTACTGTGATGCCTTAAGAGACATTTCAGTGCTCTATGAAGCTTGGCTTGGCCAGTGTTAAGATGGCTTCCTCTGCTTCCTTACTTCCCTGTGCATCCTAAAATAAGCTTCCTACATCTATCTCAGCCCCAATCATCAGAATTGGTGTCTATAATGAAACATATGTACAAACCTTGGCACTTGTTAACTGCACTTGAGACCTAAAATGAACCCTTCTCCATGCTTAGTCAACCATTGTTCTTTCTAAGAGTGGAGCTCATTTATGCTCAGTCCCTGCAACTCAGGGGTAAGTGAAACAGGTGAAAACCAGAAACATCAAATGATAATCCAATGAAGAGGACCTAGAAATAATTACCTGCTACACTGGAATGCTGACCTTGTGATTCTGGAATTCTTTTTTCTCCATATCTACTCTCTCCATTATATTTTAGGCTTCCAGAAAGCTTCCCGTGGATTGAAGTGGGCCTCCCTGCTTGCAATATTGCTCCTCTTAAGTCCATTCTCCACAGAGCAGTCAAAGCAATCGTGATCAAATTAATAACAAAGTGACTACCTATTGCTCTCAGGATGTGGCCCCAAAATGTTAGTTCACATGTTAGGTTGTTTATGATTTGGTTCTTGTTTACATTCCCAGCCATATTCTTCCCACCTCTCCCCACCTCTATATCATCCCTTACATTCTCTGCTTTAAACTTGAACTCACTCTTTTGTCTACTTACCTTTTGCACACATTTTCTTCTGCCTCGAATGCCTTCTTTCACTCCTTCCCCTTTCCTTCTCCTACTCTTCTTTAAGGCCTTAGTTTAAATGTCCCTTCCTCCAGAAAATTTCCCCTGAATTCCAAAGACCAGGGTTCACAAACATGCACTCTGTAGAGTTCTTTTTTAAAATAAAATTGCCCTTTAACTTGTCAGTCTTTAACTTGGCTGTAAGTTTCTTTAGGATGACTGGCACATAGTTGATGCACAAATGAATTTACAAGATTAGAGGAAACAACAGAATGTTTCTACTCTTGCAGCCAGAGTCCAGGGCTATGGTGTGGGTGAACAGAGATCAGAGAATTGGACTAGCAGCTGGGGCAAAATATGAGGCCAAGAATCTCACCCACTGATCTAACAAGACCGCTAGGAACCATGAATTACTCAGGAATTACCATCTTGATTAGTTTAGTTTAAGGCAAGTCCCCAAACCCATCCATCTCCTTTTCTTGCATATTTTAGCTAGAGGCAAATAACAGCTTTTCCCAAATGGTCAGTACTTACATGTAAAACAACTTGCCTTTTTCATAATTTCTCAAAACAAAAGCAAAATCAGTCCAACTAGGATGCCTGGTGAGCTGTAGTTAGAAGCTTGGCTTGGGAATCCATTGTTTGAAATTGATTGGACTGGCAGTAGAACAAAGTACAAATGGTTAAGCAGATTCCTTAAATTCTGCTAAAACAAGAGGAAAGATAAGAAAACCAGGAATGTCACCTCCATCCTGGCCAATGTAGAAGAGCTAATAGGTGAATGACAGTTTATTTTTAATCCATTACAGAATGTTGGTTTGTTTTCTTGTATAATGGCTTTCTTTCTTTAGGAGAACCTGATACAAGCAAGCAGAACTCTGGAAGGCAACATCTTGAGAGCCCTGAAGTGACAATGGGATTCTGGGAAAGTCAATTCCTGGAGCCCAGTCTCTTTATCTGCAAAATGGAAATAATTATTACAATGGAGCCTCTCCTGCCTGCTGGGCGGCATCACAGGAGACAGTGTTTTAGAAAGTCCTCTGTATGTTTGAGGTAGCATTAACACCACCTCCCCCTGCCCCCCGCCAATAAGGGCCTACAAAAGAAACAGCCAGGGAAACTGAGTCAGTAAGCACTGGATTTGGGAGTTTGAGTATTTCCAAGCAGAAGTCATGAGGTCAAACTTTGTAATACTAATAAATAGGAAGAAGCACAGGAATCCCATTTCTTTGATCAACTTATTAATTTTTTAGTAAATTCTCTCTCATCAATTGTGCTATAATGTTTTTGCATCCCAGAAAGTTTTATACAATATCTTGTGTTTCATGCTCCTTGTTCATCAATATAATGCAGTTAGTTGGCACAACAGTTACAGGAACTGAGGTTACCCTTTCTATTCAGCACAGAGTGGACATACAGAAGGAACGTTCAGGAATATATTTCTGCCTGGGTTTCAAATAAAGGTGGCCACTGGCACCAGTTACGGCTGGAACTCTGGGTAATTATGGGGCATACACACAGCTCCATCCCTTTACCATAGCAGACATCAGTGATCTACCATAGCACCTTTCCCCTTCTTAGACCTGGAGATGGCCTCAGAGCCCTTCCCAACCTAGTGGTAACTGGATCAGATCACAGTGAAATGCATTTGTCACACCATGTCTAGGCACTGATCAGAAGCCATGACTCTCATTATCAAGCTGTTAAGCAGCTATTAGGTGATGCCCTAATGCCCTACTGAGAAAATTAAACCAGTAACTTAAAGTTTATGACTTATTCTTTCATTTTTTGAGCTCTTACTGGTTGCACTTAATTCAAACAAAGAAAACAGGGTAGCAGAGTTAAACCAAATGCTTGGGTTATAATTCCAAAGTTCTTTTCTCTTCTTCCAGCCACACAGGATATTTGATCCTTCTAATGCCTTTGACTGTTGGCTTCAAACAACTGTGAAGAAGAGAAGGAAATCTGACACTTTAGCTGGATGATGTTTATACAGATGCAGCTTCTTCCTTCACATATTTGGTTAGGAGGAGCTCAGTGAGTTGGAGGCTGAATCTCAGGAATGTTTAAATAAAGTGACATTGACACAGACCCTGAGCAACATTTGCAAACTCCATTCTAACTTCACTTAGAGTTGAGGTTCTTAATCTTTATTGGACATGTATTCCTTTGGCAGACTGGTGAGGTTTATGCATCTCACTCAGAATACTATCTTTATATAAAACAATAAAAGAAAATCGGGTTATAAAAAGAAAATACATTGGGCTAAAAATGCATCTGGGTATACTGAAATACAGTTATTAAAATATTTTTTAAAATCTATGATAAAGATTTTTATATATTCTTATTTATTAAATGTTATACAAAAAGATCTAATGGCAAGTTAAGTAACTTCCATAATTTTGCAATAGCTATCAGGGCAAATATTTTGAGATATCTGGGGTAACTATAATGTTATATGAAATTATCTTGATTTCTATTGGTGACTAAGCCACAGGTACCAATAAGACTACTGTAGTTTGTTACCACATTTAAACTGATAGGAATAGATACTACACTTGATCTTAGCCAAAAGACCGAGAAGCAATGTTACCTTATTTAAAATAGAAAACTTGATAAATTTCAGAGAGAGGTTAGTGGAAATAGTGATTCCTCCCCATCCAACTAGTCTGTGAACCCTTTGGATTATGTCCAGGGATCCCAGTAATAAGCCTTGGACAAATTTGAATGTAGAGACCTGTGAGCGATCAGGTGTAACATTCCCACCACTAATTCTCCACTTAGAGAATTCCTGAGGTGGCTGGGCACAGTGTAATCCCAACACTTTGGGTGGCCGAGGCGGGTGGATTGCTTGAGCTCAGGAGTTCGAGACTGACCTGGGCAACATGGCAAAACCCCATCTCCACTTAAAAAAAAAAAAATACAAAAATTAGCTGGGCATGGTGGCACCTGTAATCCCAGCACTTTGGGAGGCTCAGGCGGGCGGATCACAAGGTCAGGAGATCAAGACCATCCTGGCTAACACGGTGAAACCCCGTCTCTACTCAAAATACAAAAAATTAGCCGGGCGCGGTGGCGGGCACCTGTGGTCCCAGCTACTCAGGAGGCTGAGGCAGGAGAATGGCATGGGCCCGGGAGGCGGAGCTTGCAGTGAGCTGAGATTGTGCCACTGCACTCCAGCCTGGGCGACAGAGCAAGACTCCGTCTCAAAAAAAAAAAAAAACTAAATAAAAAATAAAAAACAAAAGGAAAGAATTCCTGAGGCAAAAGAAAAGGGTCTTATGTGGATTGCTTTGTTTTGGTGTGAGACTGCCTTGCCCTTCTCTTCAAAAAGAGGATCTTCTTTACTATTAGAGCTTTTTCCTTAAGGGTAACATGGGGTTTAAATATAGTCTCTGGTCTAGAAAGTGAACGCCCCTGTGGATGTGAGGAAATAGGAGACTACCCAGGTTAAGCGACCTGACCCAACATAAACAGTGGGAAAGGCCATCCACATTTTCTATCCCTGGTAAGTTGAAAAGTGAAGGTGGCCCCAAACTCTTGCTAGGTCTGACATGAACCAGAGGTTGAATCTGGGACATATGATCTGGGACTCTGTGGTCTAGTGGAGTTGAGCTCAGCTCTCACCAGCACCAGATTACCTTAGAAATTTTCTGCAGGCTTCCGTAGGGGAGACGCTAAAGAGGGAAATGACCCCTAAGCCCATCTGGTGTTGGTGGGAGCTGCTCTAACAGTGTATCATCTAAACATTTGTTGGTGCTAGATGTTCTGCTTTGTTGTTGGCTTCGTACTAGATAACAAAATCACGGATGTGTGAGAGGCATGTGTGCTTGGAGGTGGAAGCTAGGTAAGAAGAGACATTTTAGGCTGGCTGTGGTGGCTTATGGCTGTAATCCCAGCACTTTGGGAGGCCCAGGCAGGTGGATCACCTGAGGTCAGGAGTTTGAGACCAGTCTGGCCAATATGGTGAAACCTCATCTCTACTCAAAATACAAAAATTAGCTGGGTATAGTGGCAGGCGCCTGTAATCTCAGCTACTTGGGAGGCTGAGGCAGGAGAATCACTTGAACCTGGGTGGAGGTTGCAGTGAGCTGAGATTGAGCCATTGCACTCCAGCCTGGGTGAGAAGAGCAAAAGTCCGTCTCAAAAAAAAAACAAAAACAAAAAAGAAGAGACATTTTAGAAAATATTGCCATTGGGATAATGTGCTTCTTACATATTACAATTTAAATCCACATTGTAATTTAGCTTATATTCTCTATGAGAGCATTAAAGTTGATTCATTATTGATTTGATTGCAATTTCACTTCTTTATTTACTCAGAGATGATCACAAAAGGGCTCCCTAGAATTACTTAATGCTAGAAAAATAGCTCCCGAGAGTCAATCAAATTAACCGTCCCTTCCTAACAATATAGAATCCAACTTACTTTTGTTCTCTTATTTGGCATTTTGCATGATGACAGTTGCAGAATTTAACTTCTGGGCATTTTGGTTTCTCCCCAATTTAGGAGAATGCCCTAATGCAGAAACATAAGAAGAATGAACAAAACAAAGATGACTTTATAGGTCTCCTTTGAAGAGCTTTGCATTTCTATTCAATTGCTTTCTCCCCGACAAAAAAAAAAAAAAAAAAAAAAAAAAAAAAAAAAAAAAAAAATTACCTCAGTAATACATGCTCGAGTAAAAATATAAACAATATGGAAGCGAATTGAGCAGAAAGTGAAAGTCCTTCTTTGCCATCCTCCAATCCCACTTCCCTCCCCAGAAGTTAAGAATCTTTCCAGACTTTTTTCCTATGTGTTTATATATGTGCATGGATATAGACACACAAAAATACATCACCGCAAGTAAGATGCACATATTTCTTTACATAAATGGGAACATATACATTGTATATATTTTTCTATGACTTGCTTTTTTATTTACTAATATTTCTTGGATATCTCTCTGTACATATAGAGCTATCTTATTTTTTTTAAACTACATATTATTCTATAATATATATGAATGTACTGGGTTTGTTTAAGCATTTTCCTACGGATAGACATTCAGGTTGTTTGCGGGTTGGGTTTTCTGATTTGTTGTTTTGTTGCTATTAGAAACAGTACTCCAAATTTATTCTACCTCCTTTAAGCTGATAAAAACCATCCCTAGATGTGGATTTTCTCTTTCTATTTCTGCAGGAATAAGAGTGCAGATGGGTAGAAAAGAGATAGAATGCAATCCCTTTTCTTCCTTCTGACCACCTTCTTCCCACCTCCCACCTCCCACCTCCTTCCTGTCCACAATATACAAAAAGAGAGCTCCCTCTACTGGGAATGCCATTCCCTTCCTCCAGCTCACCTGGGTAACTTCTTTCATCCTGCAAATTGCACCTCACTCTATCTCCCTGAGGTCTCCAGCTCACCACCTGGGAGGTCAAGGGCCTTCCTTCATGCTCCTTTGGCACTGTCTGTATCTGACATCATATTAAAGTTACCCATCCAGACACATGCCCCTGAGGGGAGGGAAGGAACTCACCATGTATCCTCAGCACCTAGCACCGGATCAGCTGTGGCAGGAGCCCTGGGGCATACCTGGTGACCTGAGCTGAAGGACCTTCAAGTGAATAGATCTCCACATGGTGTGCACTTGGTTTAATTACCATTAAATCCATGTTGAAGCCAACAGCATTAAATGATGAATCACTTGGATAACATCGGAGCCTTGGACAAGGTGTGCAGACTAAGAACGGGATTTCAGAAATGTTAAAACAACACACATCACACAAGCATTCGGCAGTCCTTTCTGTGGCCTTCCCCCCACTCATCACATTGGTAAGGATCACTCTGATGTTGGCAGCAGGCCTTCGCCAAATGAGAAAGAGCAATACCTGTTCTGCAGATTCTATTTTTAATTTTTATTAACATTTTTACCTGTGCCCTGCTTGATCTCTCTCAGGCAGGCTGCTCTGATACAACCGGTTTAGTTATGTCCTTTCCCTGGTGCATTTCTGCCCAGAGGGAAGGCCAAACGCACAGAAGAGCCTGGAGACAGGTCCATCTGGAGTAGCCAGTGGATCAGACCACAGGGCTAATCCTGAAACTAGACTATCAGGTATCTTGGAGATCAGTTAGTCAGTACTGGAGAAAAGGGTGGCTTAGAAGAGATGGATCTCATTTTATGGAAAGCACAACAAACACTGGTCCCCCCCCGCCACCAGCTTGCTGCTCCCTAACTTAACCTGTAGAGAAATTCTGAAGAAAACCGGCAATCAGCCAAAACCTCCCACTCTGGCTTGTACAGCTGAACTCTGATATCCACACAGCCGCCCCAACAGTGAAAGAGAAGAAAGAGGGATGAGGAGAGGAGGTGGTGGAAGGAGTGGTGTGGACCGGTTCTTCTTCCTACCCTTCATTCTACAGAGAAGCACACTGACACCCACAGAGGTGAAGGGTCTGAGCCCCTCACTGTTGAGTTGGCAGCAGCCCGCTGAGAATTTAGCTCTCCTCCATGCCAGTCTCCATGCTGTTCCTATGCCCTGCATGTTGAATAGGTACAGTAGTTATCCACCACACTTCTTGTATTATCCATGGCTAGGTGAGGGATCTACTAGGCCTTAAATGCCTCCTCCACTTGATTTGCCAATTTCCCATATAAAATGATGGTTTTATTCATTGGTTCTTTTATGCAAATACCCCTGGGAGAGGCAACATAGGCTTAAAGGATTCATTAAATCTTTTCTGCAAGTGGATGAGCAAAGTGAGTTGGGGGCTAATAAGAGCTTGGGGATAGGGGTGTGTGTGTGTGTGTGTGTGTGTGTGTGTGTGGTTTCCAATTTTCCAGAGGGACTACAGATGTCAAAGGGTCTGAGTTTACTTTCTGCATAGTAACAGGTTTGGTATCAGAGCCGTTTCTCTTAAGAGTGCTCATGGTCACTCTGACCACCAGGTGAGATGTAGACTCACCATAGTTCATGACTGGTCTGGCTGCTGCTACAGCTGTAAACTCCCACTGACCCAGATTCTTCCTGGCAGCCCACAGGAAGATGAGTGTGCGATGCCTGGCAGATTAGCTCTTTCAGGTGGAAGACTGCCAGAGAGACGTGCCAGCACTCTCCTTGGTGGCAGAGGGTGGGAGAGCTTGCCTTGGAGTGAGGTGTATCCGCAGGCTCCTAAATCACCTGTGTGTGTCCATGCCTCCTCCTTCTCTCCTCGTGGTGGATTCCTTAGGTCTTTGCCAGCTCCAAAAGCAGGGGTGCCTTCAAACCCTGACAGCTGCGCTGATCTAGTGGCTCTACCTTTAATAGCTATTTTAGGTTCTTTCTAAACCTTATCAAGTCTCTACATTTCTACTTAGTTGGAGGAGCCTAGAGTGAAAAACAGTGTATATACAGTAGCCCCCATTATCTGCATGGGTATGCCTGAAACTGCAGATAGTACAGAACTTTATACAGACTATATTTTTTTCCCATACATACCTATGGTAAAGGTTAATTTATACACTAGGCACAGTAAGAGATTGGCAGCAGTAACCAAAAATAAAATAGAATGATTATAACAATATACTCAAATAAGATTTATGTGTATGTAGTCTCTCTCTCTTTCTCAAAATATCTTATAATACTGTCCTGAAGGTAACTGAAACCACGGAAAGCAAAACTGTGGATTATGGTGGGGGAACTGCTGTACCACGTATATTACAGCAGCTACAAATTCTAGGAAGATTGTTTAAAGAAGGCTGGCCCCCCTCTTCCTCTTCGAGTTCGCTTGTGAGGATGAATAAAGGAAAGTAATGCACCCAAAGCTAACTGAGCTCCTTGGGGAGAGGGGGTACGAATGCCCAGATTCTGTGGTTTTACACCGGGCATTTATTAATACCACTGACAGCTAGACTTTCTCCTCCCTAACAGAATTTGATTGCATGAATCACCCAAAGGTCTTCTTTGCAATAGAATTTTTTTGAAGTCAATGAAAGTGGAAAACATGTTAGTCTTCCAATAATGACTGACAACAGGCAAGGTTCTGCTAAAACTGGGGGAGGGGGTACATTTCCTATGGGACATGGAGAATTCTTCCTCTCTGGAAACTCTCAAAGACCGGAGAGATAATGGGAAACACAAAAGCGAGTCTGACTACTGAAATTTAATAAGGCCTGACATTTCTATGCCTAATCCTCATATTTATTCCATTATGGTGATTTTCAAGACAGACCACCAGAATGAGGCTGTCTTATGCATACAAAAGGGAGGCAGAAGGCAAGGGGAAGGAGGAGCTGCACTCACTATAAAAATAAGAGTAATCACAAATAATCCCAATAAAACTTTTGGAAAAACCAGTACTGATTTCCATTTCTCAAGAAATTCTCCCTTTAAATTATTCTGCCAGGTTCCATTGAAATCCTAAACCAAATTTTTTATAGGCTTAAAACACAAAATCCAATGTAAAACTAAACATTTTAAAAATAGGTACATTGTGGAAAACCAGGAGAAAGAAAATTTGGTAAGTCAACTCTTTCTAAAATATTTCAGCCTGCCTGGATCTCTAGACGAGGAAGGAATTCAGAACCCAGCTGCAGAGCTTCTCTCTGTGGCTGGTCAGGCATTCTTCAGTGGCTCTGGTGGCAAAAAAAAAAAAAGCTTAAAACTTGCTTCAGAAAAACAAGCAGCTCCCATCCGGGACTGTTAGAACTCAGAAAACCAGGCCTGTGTTCACACTGGCCCAATCAGTGACAGATTACATGTCTCATATAAGGCTGCAGTACCATCTACCCTTGAATAGAATGAGTAATTTTGTGCTATTTTTGGATGGTGCAGTGCTTTAAAACAAAGTGATAAATTAAAATGGCCTCAGTAATGCAGCAAAAATGTTAAACCGTTTGAAGGCAAATGGAAAATGTGGACTTAGTGTACAAAGAAGGAGCCAGCAGATGGAAAGGTTTGGAGTCTCTCAACTGAGTAAAGAAGAATGGCAGCCAATCAGTCTGGTATTGAATTTTGGAAACTGTGCTGTTCCCAGTATTGTGCCTGGGCATGAGGAATTATTAAAGAGAAATTATTATTTTTTTTTTGTTTCTAAGTCCCCAGTTAGATTATTCCTTGAGGGTAGGTACATCATTTGTTTTTCCATAATAAGACCTAGACTTGTGTAGCCAAGTTAACATCCCACCTTCTACAGATCAATGGCCTATTTTGGTCACTGCCGGCATCCATCAACTCTTCCCATCCCTCTTCAAGTCCAGGCCCAATTTCTCCACTTTACACTTAGCCAAATCCTACATCCCACACATCCTCCAAAGTCCAGCTTGTACCTCCTTTTATTTCTTCATGATTTCATCCTGTGCTGGTTGCTCCTTTCTCTCCTTTCCTATTGCACTTATACCACACAGGGGTTTAGATGAGCAGTGGGGAGCAGGGGTCACCCCAGGAACAGCATGGGCAAAGGCAGATTGGGTGCACTTCAGTGATGCTGAGAAAGGAGAAGAAAGGGACAAAACGGAGGGAGCAAGCAGGAACACGATAGATTCAGATCTCTCCACTCTTGAGCTCCATAATATTGGACAAATGATTTTCAAGTCCCAGAGCCTCAGGTTTCTCCACTCCCAAAGACCTCCCACAAAGGGTTTTCATAAGTGATCGCCTGAAATATCTGAACCATAAATAAATGAATTTGTGTTAGACTCATCTAACTGAAGTCAAAATGGCACATTGGGATGAAGAGGGTAAGACCATGAGGCAGTAATGATCTTCATCGTGTTTGGCTCAAAAGGGTGTATCTTAATAGCAAGATTTATTGAGTCCTTACTATGTGCTAGGCACCATCCAAAGAACTTCACACGTGCTAATCCAATTACTCCTCACAACCATCCTATGAGGTTGGTAGCAGTATTATCCTCATTAGCTGGGGAAGCTAGGATTCCAGCCAGTCTGACTTGAAAGCCACTAGGCTTAACCAGTACAGTATACAACGCTGCTCCATCCCCTACCCTTTGAAAGGAATCATATGGCTTGCTTTTGCATTTGCAAGTGATTTTTATTTTATTTTATTGAATAGATGATGTAGCAATGTTAAACCCAATTTTAAAAAACAGTTTATGTATTTTACTGTTACTTTCTGGTCCTTAAGCATTTTTGCATGTTATTTCAAAAAAGACCCTGGTTTATCTCAATTGTATATGCAAACTTAGAGGTGACGATAGCATGAAGAGCATTACCTTAACCTGGCCCTGGCTCACCACTCAGTAAAATGACATGCAGTTATAAATTAATTTTATTTAAAATATTTATTTTGTGAATTTTTTATGTATTCCAGTTCTGGTTTGTGATTTACTTTCCCCTAACATGAGAGAAAAAAAGTACATTTACTACTTATGAAGGAAAACATTTACGTCAAATTCTCTTTGTATCCAGGAAATACAAGGTGTAAAATGTTGGATCTGAATGATAAGAATACAGGTAATTTTCTTTTGATTACTTTTGCTGCCATTTTAATATGTCACAGTGGAAAATACATAATTCACCATATGTTTTTAAAATCCCGTAAAATTACAGCATTAATAATTAAAATAAGACCAAACTGCACCAAACTGCCCATGAGAAGCACTTTCTGTGGCTACAGGATCACCAGGGCTTGTCTGTATACCATCCCCACTTGCAAAGACCCTTCAGTGCCTTCCTTACCATGCCTCAGGCCATAACAGAGCCAGAGTGTAGGGATTCCAACATGTTCTTGGTTTGTCCAAGATTATTATCCAATGATGGTCCAAAGAAGAGAATTCAGGCATCCTGATTTGTTGCTCTCTTACTTGTTAATTATATCCTAAATGAGCCTACTTCCTGAAATTTTCTTTATCAAGATCTTATCACATGAAATTTCCTACTTTGCATTAGGTTCATGGGTTCATGGCTATAGGAACCTAAATGTGGTAATTGGATGCAGGAGCAGCAAAAATCTGGTGTACTGTTACCTTATTCTATCTCCCTTACCTGTAGCAGACATTATTAATGGATCACAGAACTCTGAGCTTAGGTTTAGCCCAAATCCTCTTTAACACAGTACTCCAGGCAGCCACCACAGTAGTTGGCTTCAAGGATGAATCTATTTGTTCTCCCTGGAGATGGCACGTCAGTGTCGACCTTTTTCTTTGTTAGTATCTGGCCTCAGTTCTATGCCAATCATAGCTATGACCTTGTACTTCTTTCTCACTCTGCTTGAGAGAATATATTCTGAAAATGGGTACTCAGGCCAAAAGCCACTTTCATTTCAAAACCATTTTCCCAGACACAAGGGCTGAGGGAATCACAGCTAGCCCATTTACTCTGCCTGTTCAGAAAACCTCAAATGACTGGCTCAAGCTCACACAGCTGGGTTCGTGATGGAACTGAGATCAGACCCCAGGCTGGGCTGACTGCTTGCCCAGAGCTCTTTTCACCACTCTGCCTATCTGACTCTGGGCTTTGTCAGACAGAACAAAGAAAATGTTCCTGGGATCTGACACTTGTAAACACTTCTCCATCACCCTTGCCACGGCAGCCTGCCAAGACAGGAATCAGGCCAAATTTAGTGGGTCCTTCAGCCCAGTGACTGCAATTGAAACAATCCCCTGATATAGAAGAGTGGAGGCCAGAGGAAAATGCACTGTTCTACAAAGAACAAAGCCTGGGATGATTCATTTTCCTGATTCCGGTGGTGGATGATTGCTGATGCCTGTCACTTACACATGGCTGTCAGCAACTTTACAGGAATTCTCATGTAGATGCTTGTCTTGAACACATAAATCCCTAGTTACTTCTTCATAGTTCTCAGACTTTCAGAGGTCTAGCGGACATACTCTTCTGGCTGTCCCTTTTGGTATTTAGCAGGAGATTTTAAAAAAAATTTTAATTATTATTATTTTTATTATTTGAGATGGAGTCTTGCTCTGTCACCCAGGCTGGAGTGCAGTAGCATGATCTTGGCTTACTGCGAGCTCCATGTCCTGGGTTCATGCCATTCACCTGCCTCAGCCTCCCGCGTAGCTGGAACTATAGGCGCCAACCACCATGCCCGGCTAATTTCTTTTTTATTTTGTATTTTTAGTAGAGACAGGGTTTCACTGTGTTGGCCAGGATGGTCTCGGTCTCCTGACCTCGTGATCCGCCCACGTCGCCCTCCCAAAGTGCTGGGATTACAGACATGAGCCACTGTGCCCGGCCAAGAGACCTTGAAAAAAAAAAAAAGCCAAATAGTCTGGGGGCTTTGGGAAGCTAGCTTATCTGGACCTCAGTTTTAGCTTCCTTAAAAGTCAGCAATTGGACCAATTGGCCTCTAAAATCCCTTCTGGCCCTAAAATCTGGTGACAAGAAGCATTTGAGGAAACCCTCACCACTTTTTCTAAGAAAATCCTTTTAAATATTTGAGACTTTTATATCTTAAATCTTGTCTGGTTACCAGTATACTAACAGGGCCAGGCTGGTCAGGTCAGGTAAGGCCCTCAGTTCATCACAGCTGGCCTTCTGCCATGCTTTGGAAACTGTTCTTGGACAGATTACTAATGATTTATTTGTTACAAAATTCAGTAAACACAAAGTAAAAGAAAATTATACAAGCAGTATGAATATATTCTTATGAAAAATAAACAAAGCAGAATGACATAGCGTATGGTATATGTATAGACACACAAAATTATGTATACATATTACAAATATCTCATTTTTAGAGGGGTTTATTCTACGTGTTTTAGTTTAGTTTTATTTTTACAGAAATGGAATCAAACGGAACACATTATTCTGCAACACGCTTTTTCCACTGAACAATATCTTGGATTCTTTACCACGTTGGCCCGCATAGGGTTTCTTTTTAACTGCTGTAAAGGATCCATTGTGTGAATACACCACGTTTTGTTTACTTCTTTTTGTGAACCACTCCTCCGTTGATGCATGTTTAGTTTGCCTCTAAAGTTTCACTATTCTAAACAATGCTGCAATAAGCTCATATTTTTGTCTACATATTTGACAGTTTCTCTAGTGTAGATATCTAGAAGCTAAACTGTTGGGTTTAGGAAAATGCAAATTTTACCTTTTGAAAAATTTTTGTCAGATTGTCCATCAATATGGTAGTACCAGAGGGAATACCTGTTTCCCCACATTCTTACTGATCTTTCATTGTTTTTTCATTGCTAGCTAGGTTGAGCACTTTTATACATGTTTTTTGAATTACCTATTTATACCCTTTGCTCATTTTTCAGTTAGGTGGCTTTTTTTTTTTTTTTTTTTAAATCAATTTGTAACAGCATCAAAATTTTTAAAAAATCCATGTACTCATCACCTGGCTTCAATATATCTACTCATGGCCAATATATTCTCCCACCTACTTCTATCCCAGGCAAGGATTATTTTGAAGCAAATCCCCATTACATTATTTCATTTGTTAATATTTTACTAAGTAAATGTAAAAGACTAAAACTCTTAAAAATAGCTACAATCTTATCATCTCTTAGAAAGATAATTCTCTTAATATCAGTATTCAGTGTTCATATTTTCTCCATTAGCTCTTACATTTTAAAAAATAATTGCCTTGATATCACCAAATATTCAGCCAGTGTTTACATTTTTTTCCATTGCCTCATAAATCTTTTTAAAAAAATTGTTTGAATCAAGATCTAAATAAGGATCATAAATTTTATTCATTTGTTATTGATATGTAACAACTGTACATATTCATAGGCTACATGTGACATTTTGATACATGCATATAACGTGTAATGATCAAATCAGGTTATTTAGAATATCCATCACCTCAAATATTTATCACTTCTTTGTGTTGGGAACATTGCAAATCTTCTCTTCTAGTTATTTTGAAATACACAATAAATTATTGTTAACTATAGTCACCCTGCCGTAATATCAAAAACTAGTACTTATTCCTTCTATCTAACTGTATTTTTTCACCCATTAACCAACCTCTCTTCATCCCCTGCACCCCAGTCTTTCAAGCCTCTGATAATCTTTCTATGCTCTATCTCCATAAGAACCACCTGTTTAACTCATTGACTGGCTTATCTCACTTAACATAATGACTTTCAGCTCCATC
The DNA here is from genome assembly GCF_001698545.2 of Rhinopithecus bieti. NCBI lineage: Eukaryota > Metazoa > Chordata > Mammalia > Primates > Cercopithecidae > Rhinopithecus > Rhinopithecus bieti. The sequence goes on along the minus strand of NW_016816502.1, from coordinate 925,356 downwards.
TATGTTGTTTCAAGTGACAGGATTTTATTCTGTCTCGTTCTGTTGCCCAGACTGGAGTGCAGTGGCACAATCTTGGCTCACTGCAACCTTTGCCTCCAGGGTCAAGCAATTCTCCTGCCTTGGCCTCCTGAGTAGTTGGGATTATAGGTGTGATCCATTGCACCCAGCCAGGATTTTATTCTTTTTATGGACGAATAGTATTCCATAACAGTATTCCTGTTATCAAAAAGCTGTTATCTTTTGATAACGGCTATTTTAACTGAAGTTAAATGATATCCCATTGTGGTTTTGATTTGCATTTTCCTGATGATTAGTGATGTTGAGCATTTTTTTCATATACTTGTTTGCCATTTGTATGTTTTTGTTTTTGAAAAGTATCTATTCGGATGATTCATTCATTTTAAAATAATATATATATATATCTTTGCTATTAAGTTGTTTGAGCTCCTTATATATTCTGGTTATTAACCCCTTGTCAAATGAATAGTTTTCAAATATGTTCTCTCATTCTGTAGGTTGTGTCTTCACTCCATTGGTTGTTTCCTTGCTCTGCAAAAGCTTTTTAGCTTGATGTAATCCCATTTGTCTATTTTTGCTTTGGTTGTTTCTGCTTTTGAGATCTTACCCAAGAAAATCTTTGGCCAGAACACTGTCCTGTAGAGTTTCCCCAATGTTTTCTTCTAGCACTTTCATAGTTTCATGTCGTACATTTAAGTCTTTAATCCATTTTGATTTGAATTTTGTCTGGTGAGAGATCGAGGTCTAGTTTCATTTTTTGGCATATGGATATCCGGTTTTCCCAGCACCATTTATTGAAGCGGTTGTTCTTTCCACAGTGAATGTTTGGTGCCTTGTTGAAAGTCAGTTGGCTGCAAATATGTGAATTTATTCCTGGGTTTTCTATTCTGTTCCAGTGGTCTACATGTCTGTCTTCATGCCAGTACTATGCTGTTTTGGTTTTGTAGTGTGTTTTAAATTCAGGTAGTGTGATGCCTTTAGCAGGTCCATAGATTTTAATTAGTGCCTTTTAAGTCTCTGAATTTATAGGTTATTTCCCTCATTCGTTGAATAATTCTGGTTATTTTCCCTATGGAGTTTCCCACAGGCTGGACTTTCTGATTATACTCATGGTGTCATTTAACATGTTTCCATGCCCCGTGTATTTCTTGCATACTTTTAGTTAGATCTAAGGCTTGATCAGACTCAGGGCTGATGTCTAGACAAGAATACTTGAAAGATTGTGTTGTACATTTCTAACAAGGCCACATAGTTCTGGCTGTGAAATCAGCAGCCACTCGTGATTGTGTTGTTGTGGGTCCACTCAAGAAACAGAAACAGAAGCCATTCATTAATTCAAATACTGGAAGTTTAATAAAAAGAACAATTAAGATAAGTGATATGATTTAGCTGTGTCCCCACCCAAACTCTCATTTTGAATTGTGATTCCCATAATCCCCATGTGTCAAGGGAGCGACCAAGTGGAGGTAATTGGATCATGAGGGTGGTTCCCCCCATGCTGTTCTTGTGACAGTGAGTGAGTTATCTAGAGATCTGATGGTTTTATAAGCATCTGGCATCTCCCCTACTTGCACTTACTCTGTCCTGCCACCCCATGAAGAAGGTGCCTACTTCTCGTTTGCCTTCCACTGTGAATGTAAGCATCCTGAGGCCTCCCCAGCAATGCAGAACTGTGAGTCGATTAAACCTCTTTCCTTTATAAATTACCCAATCTCGGGTATGTCTTTATTAGCAGTGTGAGAATGAACTAATACAATACGATGAGAGAGTACCCATGAAGACATAAAGAGACTTCTAAAGAGTACCCTGTGTCTGAAGGAGAGTACTCAAGGAAAAGCAAACCTGGAAGGGGTGGGCTCTTCCCCAAGGCTGTGGTTCCAGCATTATTGGAGTAGGCAAGCTTGTGCCCACTAGATTACAGTTAAGTTCACTGGGCTGTCCAGCCAGAGCCGGTCCACAGCCTCCAGACCAGGAGGAAAGAACCCAGTGGGTACACATACGTTAAGTTTGGGAGGTGAGGCCTCATGTGTGCAATGGGTGGAGGGTCTGGTGTGCAATGCTCATGTTGAGTGGGCCCAGGGAAACAACATCCTGGGGTGCAGGCCAGCTGACGCTGGAAAGCAGTGCCCAGGAGGAGTTGAGACTCCACTGCGGATATTAATCCACATCACAAGGACTGAGGTGAGGTTCACTGGACCCAGGCTGGGGCTTTGAGGTCACTGAGGGACTGTACATTCTGGGTATGTGACTAGGGCAGAGCACCACTGGGTGACTCACATGCGCACTATTGACAGACCATGCAGCTGAAGCAAGAAAAAACAAAGGTCAGTACCCAGGAACCAGGAAGAAAAGCCCCCTTCCACCTGCAGTGTCCCTCCAGCACCCTCTACCGACAAAGCTTCACATCGATCTCATTGTAAAGGAGAAATGCTTGAAGAGTCCAGCCCATTATCACAGAGCAGTTACTGAAGGGTGGATGTGGGGCTGAGAGGCAATAAATTAATAGCTGGCATAATGATCAGTGGCTAGGTTCATTATTCATTAGGGTTGCAAAATGGTGATAATCTAATTCTATCCATCTTCCTACATTAGGTTGGAAGGCTTCTAGTGGGAGAAACTTCCCACATCCCCTCTTTGGTGGCCCCAAGGCAAAATGTGCACAAAAACCTGGCTCCTACCCCACTGCCACCACTTTCCCTCTTCTTACCTAGTGTAGATCCTTAGGGTCTTAGTACTTTTTAAATTCACACTATCTTAGTTCCAGGTCTGATCTGAACTCTACTTCTGGCCTCTTGGCATCTCCTTTTCACTCTGTTCCAATGCCTAACTTCAGGTCGAAACTATTTTCTTAACACCTCCTGAATCTTGACTCTGCCCATAAATTCCCTGAAGAGAATGTATGGGAGGTGGAACTTCTCATTTACGTCTCATGTAATCCTCACAAACACCTTATGAGATGGGTGTTATTGTCTGGGTTTTACAGATGGGGAACCCAACTAAGGTTTAGAGAGGTGAAGCAAGGAATGAAGAGCTGGGGTTAGAGCCTGAGGCTGCTCACCTCTGAATTGTGAAAGTTGGAGGCCCAGAAGGACATGCTGCCTTCTGCAGATTCCTCTTTAGGTAACATCAAACTCACATGCCTGCTGGATTCTCACCAGTTCTCTGTTTTTTCCCTGAATTTCCACGTCATTAGAAATGTTCTTCACATTGTCTCCTCCAAGCATCACCATTGAAGACTTCCCGTCTCTCTTACAGGATCACTTCCCTCCAGTATCCAATCCAGGTCTTTATTTTCAGGCCTGGATTTCTTCTCAAACGGCTGCCTAATACTATTTAACTGCATTTACTTCCCCACAACTTAATTGCATTTTATTTTCTCTGGTCTCAGATTACTGGGACAGTCACCTAAATCCTCTCTAGTTCTGAAGATACTGTTTTTACCTCCTCCATCATCCACTATCCCGCACTCTCCCTACGCAGAGAAGGGAATGAGAATAGAGGTGAGAACTTCTCTTCCCAGAGGCAGTCATGGTATTGAGGGTGGGGTGGGGGATGGGGTGTAAAGAAGGAAATAAATAACTGCCAGACTTGGCACTGACATTGAAACTCTCTTCATTCTCTACTTCAGAAAACCATGAGCCAGCTGTGAGGTCCCGATCATTCCAGCTATGTAGAGACAGCTAAAAATCATGGTGAAACCTCCGCTCTCCTTTCTTCCTTCTCCAGTTCATCCTTCCTCCTTCAACAACTCACCTGCTACTTTTCCTTTTCTCTCAAGTCATGCCCTCCACCCCACAGTTACGACTCCCACCTCCTGATCATCCTGAGCCCCTTCCCCTCCATTCCTTCCTTTTGGTCTGTGGCCCTTCTCTTCCTCTGTCCTTCCTCTTACCCAAGCTTCACTGGAAAAATCAAACAACATAACAAAAGAATGGGGAATAAGCAAACAGCTGCCTACCCTTGCTTGGAAGTCCCTGGGAAGCAGCTTCCTTCACCTCCATTGATTCTGAGTCTCTGCGCTTCGGAGTGTTTGGCCCTCGTTCAAGGCTACGGTGGCCATGGACTCATTGTGTTGAGATGAAGGTAAACCCAGGCAGTTTCTTTTTTTAGATGCAATTGTGTTTCTGGAAAAGGCTGCACATCACATAATAGGAAATCCTGAGAGGGTGAAGACTGTTTCCTGCCAGTTGAAGCATTGTTGTCTTTGGCTGTTCTGACAATAGCAGAAACCTTCGAGTAAGGTGGAGGGGCAGGGAGGGAAGAGCTGCGCTGGGGTAGATGAGGAGTCAACTGCGGAGTCGGGGAAAGTGGAGATTGCCAGGGACGGTGATATAAACTAAGTGAAAGCAAATAAGTTGTAGAACCCTGCCAAAGGATGAAACCAGCCAAAACAAACAAACAAACAAACAAAAAAAACTCTAATTACTTTGAAAAAATATCTGTCAAAATGCTCTCAGCTAGGGGAAGACACTGTCAGCTCAGTATGGGCTGTTTTGTTTGTTTGTTTGTTTTGTTTTGTTTTAAATAAAAAATGGTCCATGAAATAAGCAGGTATCTAATGGATCCTGCTTGGGGATGGTAATGACAGTCAGTGATGACAACAATGATGAGGATAGTGATAACTACATTGGAGAAAGTCACAGCTTCATTCATTTAAAATAGAAATGCTCTCTGCTATAAAATCTTTAGACCTAAGAAACTGGAGGCTCTTTGGGGATCTGTTAGCAGGGGCTTCTCACCCTTTAAGTGCATATGAATTTCCTGGGATCTTGTTAAAATGCAAGTTCTGATTCATACCCTGGGATGAGCCCGAGATTCTGCATTTCTGACAAACTCCCAAGTGATTTCTGCTGGTCGTTCAATAGATACATCCTCTTTCTACACTCGGGACTAAGGCTGCTTTTTCCTACTTCAGGTTCAATGACTTCATGTTGGGGACTTGAAATTGCCCAGTGCTATATGTGAAAATCAGGGCTTTTTTCTCCCCCTACTTTTTTTTCCTCTTTCTTTTTGGAGAGCTGGTTTACCAGCATACCTTTGGGATGGGGGAATGACCACTGTGTGGTCCATGGACCCATGAGGCCCGTTTTGAGACTGACGTGGGCCATTTATCACAAGGTTCTGTATGTTCCACTCTAACAGGGGGCCACAGTGGTGCTTGGGTCAACTGTCATTCGTGTCCACTCAGATCCTATGTCTAATAGTCCTTGAACGATCTAGGCGTTCTTTTTTCTCGGGTGTAGAATTACTCAGGTAAATGGCTAAGGGAATCTCTGGGGAGGATTAGGGGAAGAGCTACCACAGATATTTGGTGTGGTGTGTTGCAGCATCCTTCCTCAAAGGCACTTGTCCTCCCCTTCAGTCTATGAGTCCTGGATCTTAGAGCTGACTCACATGCAGACACTGGGTGAGGGATTGTGATTTTTATTGTAGCAGCTGACATCAGCTTTCTGCCCACTTGCTCTTGATCTTTTTGGTGACATAAGTCAAGCTAGGCCCTCACTGGCTGCCTGTGATCTCACCCGCAGACACCCCATGGTCTATCAGCCACCCTGAGGGGTCCCTGCAGGTCAAGGCTCAGGGCTGTCTTTCTGCTGTGCTTCCCATTATGACAATTCCTTCCACCTTGCCTCTGATGGTTCAGTGCCTCCACCTGGCCTTTGGTATTCCAGAGTGGTATCATTCCCATTGACTATGAAGCCCATTCGAAGGCAGCATCTCCCGCAAAAGAGCCACTGCAGAGCTTCTCAGGGACACTGAGGCCTCCCTGACTAGTGGATGCCTTATTACTTTAGCAAAGGGAGAATCCTCTTTGCTTTTACCAGGATATTACTCCTCAGCCAATAAGCTCTTCCTTATCCAGCCTTGTTTTCTGTCCCTGCCAACCCTGACTCAACACTGTCAAGATCCATTCCCATTCATATTCTCTCAGTCCCTGCTAGTGTTTATTAGCTAGGTCCTGTGGCTTTCCTCCCTTGCAGGGATGCTGCTTCCTTTCCTGAACCTTACTGAGACTTGATCATAATTGATCTAGCAGCAAAGGGGAGGGGCAGGAGCAGATCTTCAGGACAGCAAACATTGTCTGGGAAGACAACTGAGTCAGGGGTAGTCTTTGTTTAATCATCTCCTCTAGCAATTAAGAGGGGCTAACTTCTGCCAGTCCAGTGGTTCCTGGGAATTGGGGGGTTCAGGTTCTCAGGAACATCACCCCAGGCTCCCCATCTTGGGTATCAGGGCCCTATTCCTTTCTTATCAGGGACCTCACTTCCCATAGGAGATACGCCAGGGCTGTGAATTCCACTTCTTTTACTGCTAGAATACTCTGAAAAAGAGGGCCTGGACCTTTTTTTTTTTTTTTTTTTTTTTTTTTTTTTTTTTTTTCCTTATCTGCCTTCCAGGTGCAGGAGATGAAGGTTTTTAAAATGCTTCCCTGGAAGCCTTCTGGCTTTCACACTATGTTCTAAGTTGATGGTTGGCTGATCTGAACCTGTCATTTTCTTCTTTCACAGTTCCAATTACAGCTAAAGACAACTAACCATCTCTACAGACTTTTGCTACCATATTGCTCAAGTGCCAGAGCTATTGCATAAGCTGATGTGTCTCCTTCCAGAGGACTCCATCTCAGTTCACCGCATATGAGGATCTTACAGAACTCAACTGCAAAATGAGTATGACGAGAATCTTATGGAATCTTTCAAAACTCCACTCAACAGCAACTATGGGGTCTTGTGACCATTGGGCTGGTGAGTGATCCAATTCCACAATCCCATCCCAAGGGTCTGCTTCCCAGGGTCACTTCTAGCACCAGCTGTCTGAGAGTAAGTTCTCTCCAATTAGATCACAATGCAAGGATTTGAATGCAAGTAGTTTATTTGCAAGGGGACCCAGGAAGCATTAGTAGAGACAGAGAAGGTAGGAAGCCAATAAAGAGTATGTTTTCACGCAAGTGGGGTAGTGGGGCTTAGACCCATTGGGGAACTGGGCAGCCTTCCTCAGAGTTACTCACTGCCCTGAGGGATGAGGAAGTTGGTGTATTTATCTAGCTGCACCTCATGTGTCATTGCTTAAGGGCTGCTTATAGGGGCATTAATTTGCTGGCAGCCCAAAACAGCCCTCAGCAGAGAAAAATTATGTGTTCACATAAGGAACCATTGGTATTCAGAGGTGAGTGCAAGGAGCTATGGACCTGGCATTGTCAGCCTCCACTACGATCTTGTACCATACAAGATACAAGGATAATCTTGTATCATCCTTTGACTGAGCTAAGGATCATCTTCCCTGAACCCCTCCAGTGGTAGTAGCTATGAAAAAAAAAAAAACAATCCAGAGCACACCCAGCCCAAATGGAGACAGCGCTTGGAAAATCTCTTAGGGAAAGAGAGGGTAGAGACCGTGCCATCTTGGTGCTGGAGCTGTTGGGCAAGTGCAGTGTTCAGGAAGCAGGGTTTCAGCTGGAGAGCTAGGAGACTCCCCTGCCCAGGAGGAGTGGCCTATGGAGGGCTTAATCCGCAAACTACCTCCTGTGGATTAATACTGTGCTCTCCAGGTAACAATGCCTTATTCCAGTTAAGAGGATTCCTCACCGTGTGACTCTTTGGGTGAGAATTGCAGTCACATGCTGTAAGAGTCATTTTGAGGTATGTTTTTTGGTAGGATTCCTCAAATTATATTGAAAATACAGCATCAGTTTGCATTTGCATGTGATATTCAGAGCACTTTCACATGTATCAAACTAGCTGACCCTCCTAACAGCCCAGTGAAGACAGACGAGGGTAAGTACTTTTGTCTTCATTTTACAGATAAGAAAATTGGACTCAAGAAGGTTAAGTGTCCTGCTCAAAGGTCACCATACTGGGTGGCGGTGGAGGAGCTCAGTCTCAGAGCTTCTGATACTCTGTCATTCAGCGCTGCTTCCCAGGCCAGCATTTCTCAAACGCTGTCTCTTCCATTAATTGTAAAGGAGCACCTTAGTAGCAGGAGCATATCTGGTTCATTCTGGCATAGCCAGTGCTGGCATATTCTGAATGCTTCATATCTGTTTGTTAAGCAAATGAAGTTTTAAATCCCCCCAGAGGACTTGGGAAGCCGTGAGGCAACCGCTACTAACTCTTCTTTCTTGTCTCTCCTCCCAAGTACACTTGCACACAACACACACCAACACAGATGCACACACACACACTACACACACACTGTCTCTCTCTCTCACACACACTGTCTCACACACATTCTCTCTGTCTCTCACACACACTCACACACACACTCACTCTGCCCATCTCTCTAACACACACACTCTCCCCATCTCTCTGTCTCTCTTATACACACTCCCCATCTCTTTCTCACACACACATACACACTCACACATACACTCTCCCCATCTCTCTCTCTCTCTCACACACACACTCTCCCACCTCTCTCTCTACACACTCTCCTATCGCTTCTTGCACACACTCTCTCATCTCTCTCGTACACACACGCACTCTCCCTATCTCTCTCTCACACATACACACACACACTCTCCCATCTCTCTCTCGTACACACACACACACTCTCCCCATCTCTCTCACACACACACTCTGCCCATCTCTCACACACACACACTGTGCCCAACTCTCTCTCTCTCACACACACACACTCCCCATCTCTCTCTCACACACACACTCCCCATCACACACACACACACACACACACACACACACACACTCTCTCTCTCACACTTTCTCCGTCCCTCTCGCCCCCGCTCCCTGGACCCTGAAGGCTACACTCTTGGTGCTTCTTGGAAATCCTCACACAAGGAATCACCTGAGAAATCTAAGGAACGACAATGGTCAGAGGAACCCTATCATGTATGAGGAGACCCGAAATGCTCCTGGGTTAGAGGGAGAATCTTTACTGACTCCTGGCAGCGTTAGGATTGTCCCTCTCGCTGTCCCGGGATTTGCTCTCCCCGGGCCAGGACTCGCTGGAAGAGACTGCCCTTCAGCGGGTATGCAGTGACCGCAGAGAGCCACAAGAGGGAGCCAGTGCCGCGGGGAGCCGCCGGCCGCCGGGACCCTGAGGCTCTGCTGAACCCACAAAAGGAATCTGGGCTGAGAGCCAGAGTGCACAACCAGGAGGCCTCGGGGAGCAGGATAGACAGAGAGCATGAGAAAAACCAGAAATGTGGAGTAAAACAGAGGGGAGATCAAATTTTAATTAAATTTAATGTTAAAAGTAAATGGGTGGAGGACTTTCCTCTTTTACTTTACACTGCTCCGATTTTGGGAACAAGCATATGTTCTTTTCATAATTAAGAGTGAATAAACACGTATTTTAAACAAATTGGAAAAATCAAACAAGGAGCGAGCAAAGCAGTAGGAAAATCTTGACGTTTCCCTGGAGTTCTGGGAAGAGGCAGCGCGTTCCCAGCCTGCCTTTGCGATGGGGCCCTGCCCCCATTGTTCCTTCTTTACGCTTTCTCTTAAGAATTGTGCCGGCCTGCTGAGGGTTGAGCACACTACCTTTAGCTTGAAATGGAATAGAAGTGAATTAATAGCAGGGAGTGTCAATGTTTTGTGATGACTCTTGGCTGACACTATTAAGATACCATTTTTACTCCCTTGTGAAGATAAACCCTTAAATTGCTGAGGCCATTAATGAACCATAAGCTTCATTGTTAGAATTTCATGAGAAACAACAGTAAAACTGATTTAGTTGCCTCTTGGAAGCCTCTATTGAGAGAACTTGTTTCGTGTATCCGAGGGGGGCACAGCTATAAAGCAATGAGAATGTTTTTAATTAACCATCTTAGGCCTCATAAATCTAATTGACACTTTTCCTACAAGCCACGGGGACCAACGGGATTATTACAAGCAAACCCAAAGCATTTGACTGAGGAAATTTGCCCCCAGAGTCCATTTAGGAAAAATAATAATAAAAAAAAATCAATTTATGTCATGCCTCTTTGGGACTCCAAATGTTGTTAGCTATATTAAAATGTGTTTATTCATTTGAATTTAGCTATGGGTGATGCAAAGCTCTTCTGGAAATTAATCCACCCTCAGAGGATGAAGACTCCCCACCTCCATTGGAGGCTGTGGTGCCAGGAGAAGCAGTGAGGGACAAACGGCAAGTGGCCTCGGCGTTGGGGGCTGGAGCTGTCTGTTTGGTGGGGGAAGAGGTTGAACCCCCCAACTGCCTGTTGGATGCCCTCTTAGCTACCTTGGTCCCAAGCAGCTGATGTGGTTAGAGATGCCTGGGGCAGCCTGGGGAAGTGAAACTTTTATACCTTCCCATTCCTTCCCAACATTTTGCATGTCATAATTACATAGAAAAGGCGACTATTTGTGTAAAAAGCTAGAACTGAAAGATATTTGGAGGCATCTGTAGGGGAGTTGGAGAAAAACTTCATTATATTTTCCTATATAAAGGTGACTATTGAATTTGTATGAAACTTCCAAAGAAAATCTTCTAACACTTTTAATGAGGAGCTTGGGTTTGCTTGCATGGACATAATTTGTACGTCACCATCACTGGCTTTGTATCAGAAGGGGATGTGAATTTTAAGACAAGTTTTACAACTGTAAAACTGTAATGATTTGTAACAATTCCTCAAGACCCTTACATGATAAGTTCTTCAAAGTTTTGATAGTCACCATCACTGACTTTGTATCAGAAGGGGATACCAATTTTAAGACCAGTTTTACAATCATTCAAAAAGTTACAACATTTGAAATTGTAACAAAAGAGAATCCAACTTTTCTTCTTGTTTCATTGACAAAGGGAATGTTGACATTTCCTGTGATAAGGGAATGGATTTTGAATCCAATGGAATATTTTCAGGTTAAGCATTTCAAAATAAGGGACTCTCTAATTTGCAGAAGGAGCGTGTACCATCAGAGTGCTTGCCTTGCAGCAAACAGCCAGAAGTATCCCAGGAACACAAGACAGAGATTAGGAAGCCTGGAGATTTTCTGTCCCCTCGTTCTCTGTTGGTCACACCTTGGGTCCCTGGAGCCAGACTGCTCTGGCAACTGCCTAGATCCCTGATCTAGACAGGCAGTGTGGTACTCTACAGCCATGAAGCTGCCCAGGTTGAGGGTTGAGGGACACCTCCTTCACTGCCTTTAACTCACCAGTGTGCAACAACCAACTCCGGCATATAATGCCCCAGGCTTTCCAGTCTGGAAATCAGGGTATTGGGGGTACACTAGTAACCTATTGGAACACCCCATGTGTACTGCTGCGTACAGTCCATGGCTGGGAAACTCTCTTCTAGTTTGGGCCCAAAGGGTTTCTCCACTCACACACACTCGACTAGCTCCTCAGGGAGTATAGCAGAAGGTAATCTCAAGCCACAGCTCCATAGGTATCATACGCCCTCTGCTGACTTTGTACCTTGGGCCACACTCTTCGGAGCTCACTGGGGTTAGCCACAGCTACAGAAAGTAGATGTCTTAGGCCAGGCACGGTGGCTCATGCCTGTAATCCCAGCACTTCAGGAGGCTGAGGCAGGGGGATCACCTGAGGTCAGGAGTTTGAGAGCAGCCTGGCCAACATGGTGAAACCCTGTCTACTAAAAATACAAAAATCAGCTGGGTGTAGTGGTGTGTGCCTGTAATCCCAGTTACTTGGGAGGCTGAGGCAGGAGAATCGCTTGAACCCAGGGGGTGGAGACTGCAGTGAGCAGAGACCATGCCACTGCATTCCAGCCTGGGCAACAGAGCGAGACTCCATCTCAAAAAAAAAA
>NW_016816502.1:895265-913414 GCF_001698545.2 Rhinopithecus bieti | reverse complement strand
AAAAAAAAAAAAAAAAAAAAAAAAAAAAAAAAAAAGAAAGAAGGAAAGTTGATGTCTTAGTGTTCCTGTTTTACAGTTTCTGTTACTATTGAATTGTTACCAATGACCTGTTTGCTACTCAGACCAGAATATCTAAGAGTCGTTCCACGTGTGGTTGGAACAATAGTGTTACTAGAATAAATGTACTCTCAGTCAAGGTGACCACTTTGAAAGGAACGACACTCATGTGGATTTTAAAGTTCTCCTGTTGGAATAACCTGCATATTTCCATCCTTACGTGTTCCTCTATATTTGCAGGTGGAGAATTCTGCAGAATTTCGGAAGCACTGGCTTAGTGCCATGGTGAGTCAGCATGAACTTAATTTTGTGAGTGGGCTACTTCTATATTCAATTGACTGTAGCTTCATACCTCTCATTTGTTTATAAAGCCCTACTATGTAAATATTACCACAGAATTTAGCATCTCAAAATTAACAGATATTTACTATCTCATAGTTTCTATGGGTCAGGAATCAAGTGCGGCCCAGCTGGGTGTCTCCAGCTTAAGACCTCTCAAGAGATTGCAGTCAAGCTGTGGTCAGTGGGGCTGCTGTCTCGCCTGAAGACTTGATTGAGGAAGGGCTGTCTTCTAGGCTCACTCACGTGGCTGTTGACAGGATTTAGTTCCTTGTGGGCTGTTGGACTGGGGACCTCAGGCCCTGGCTGGCTTTGGTTGGAGCCTTCCCTTAGTCTCCTCCCATAAGAGTCTCCATAAGGCAGCTGATCACATGGCAGCTGGCTTCGTTCAGAGTGAGCAAGTAAGAGAAAAGGAAAAGTCCCCAAGGTGAAAGCCGTTACATGTGTAACCTAATCTTTTGCATGGTACCTCATTACTTCTCTCATAGTCTGTTTCTTACAAACAGGCCACTAAGTTCAGACCATATTCAAGGGGAGGAGATTTCCCAAGGGCATGAATGCCAGAAGGCGAGGGTCACTGCTGGCCATCAGAGAAGCCACCTCCCCACCTCCCCAAACACCTGCACTTGTTCCCTTTCTCTGAGGCTGTATCTGGATCCTGAGCCGGTTTCCCCATCCCTCTAGGGGAGGAGCATTGCCTGATTCTTGCTAGCATCTCCTTCATATTTGCTCAGTCACTCCTCCATTAAACATGTCTACATTGAGACCTACTATGCCAGATTCCATGCTGGGCACTGGGAAGTCAGCAGGAAACAGGCACCATCTGTATGCACAGAGGTTCTTTCCTTCTGGCCTCTTACCTGGAACCCTGTGGCTGCTGTAATCCTCCCAGAGGACAGCTAGTGCCTGGGTGATCCACAGGATTGCCAGGGCAGAAGCACTGTACCTCTGTCTGTGGCCTCCCTCCTGTGGCCTCTTGCTGGGCCTCCTCCCAACACTGCCTCCCTGACGGCCATGTGCTTCCCCACCAGCCTGACCACCACCCTCTCTTCAGCAGCCAAACCCTGTTTCTCCATCCTGAGAGTCTCCAGTTTAGGGCATCCCACCGTCTTCTGAGTGGCGGACCCGTTCCTCACAGGGTAATGACTTGTGTAGTGAACCGAGACAGTACAGGAATCATTCTCATTATTATTATTCTACACACCTGTCAAGGCAGCTACAAAATTAGTCACATTACCACAGCATCATCCCCATGGGGCTGCATAAAAGGGAACATCGATCTAAGGGTTATGCTTGTTTCCTTTAACTTAATCTTCACGTCGAAGCTCTTTTACTAAAAGGACATCTGATTTCATTATAGAAGCCTAAGCTTTTTGTCATCAACACTGGTTCATTTCTTTAAAGGCTCCTGTTTTACTGCTGTCAGAGGAAAGGCTGTTAGGTGGCCGGGATGGTCAGGAGCCAGTCTGCTGTCCCCAGCTCCCTCACACTGCCTGGCTGTAGCCCATTTTCATTCTTTGTGATGGCAGAGACACCCCTTTCACCACAGGGTGCTGCAGGCGGGAGGATCTGGACCAAGATTTCATTTTCAGGCTCAGCGGGGTAGTCTGGTCTATAATGCCACATGGTAAATTGCACAACAGCTGTTTGGAAAAGACTGCTCAAAAGCCAGTCACTATGTTGATGTTGGAGTCCCTCCTTGAGTGTTGGTGGGCTTTAAGGAAGTAAGAGGTCCCTGGAAAGGCTTGCTGAGGCCTGCCCCAACCCCTCCCATATCCCTGAGTGTTGGCAGAGATCACACATGCAGCTAAACTTAGCTCAACGCCACGCCACTGTCAGCCCTGCACAAGGCAGGTGTTGCATGGATCTCGCTAAACTTGCCCTCTCTCTGTCACTGCTGTTCCGGTGTGTCCCTAACTGCTGAGAATTAGGATCAGGCCTCCTGGCTCCCCCTTTTTCTGTGGTACAAATAAGAGTTTGTGTTCTCCTCTTAGCCTCCCATCTGTAGCCTGATGAATGGACAATGAAGGAAGAATGCTTATTGCTGACCACAAGCCAGAGAGGAGGGGAGTGTAAGAGATGGCCTGAGGCAAAGTGAGATTGTGACTCATTGAAACAGAGGTCTGCAACTCTCTCCTTAGTATGGGGGCACCCAGTGATCTGCCTACAGCTGCCTGCCTTTCCTGATTTTTTTCTCACCCAACCCTCCCTCCTTCCTCCTCCTATCTCCCACTCCCCACATCACTGTCATTTCTCCTATAAGCTGTCTCCTCCTTGCAGGCTTTGCCTCCTCACCCATGGAGCTGTCTGAGAGGAAACATCCTCTCCTAGTGCAGGTCCTCTTTCCTTCCTTCTCCCATGCCACATGCTCCTCCTTCCTTGAATTCCTGCCACAGTGCTGCAGCTGTGGTTGGGGATGAAGGTGAGTGGCCTCCATGCCTGTGGTGGGTAGGTTAACAGATCTTCTGCGGATAAGAGTAATGAGCATCCACAAGCAGAATGTGGGTTTTTCTTTAACGGAAGAGGGTACCTAGATTTAGGGCAGGGGTAGGTGAGTGTTAGATGCCTTTCCGTTCCCTCCTCATCTATCACCATCTTCTGCATCCAGCCTCCTGGCTCCTACAAAAGGACTGTTTGTCTCCACCTGGATCTTTAAGACTTTCTGACAGTTGTGTGGTTGGGGATTGGAAATTACCAGTGAAGAAACCCCCAGGATATGTAACTCCTGCAATTCAACAACAAAAAGATAAACAACCCAATCAAAAAACGAGAAAAGGACTTAAATAGACATTTCTCCAAAGAAGATACACAAATGGTGATTAAGCACATGAAAAGATGCTCAACATCATTAGTCATTAAGAAAATATAGGCCAGGTGCAGTGGCTCATGCCTGTAATACCAGCATTTTAGGAGCCCAAGGCCAGCAGATCACTTGAGGTCAGGAGTTCAAGACCAGCCTGGCCAAGGTGGTGAAACCCTGTCTCTGCTAAAAATACAAAAAAAATTAGCCAGGTGTGGTGGCACACGCCTGTAATCCCATCTATTTGGGAGGCTGAGGCAGAAGAATTGCTTGGACCTGGGAGGTGGAGGTTGTAGTGAGCCAAGATCCAGCCACTGAACTCCAGCCTGAGCGACAGAGGGAGACTCCATCTCAAAAAAAAAAAAATAAATAAATAAAATAAAATAAAATAAAATAAAAGAGGAAGAAAATGTAAATGGAAATTGCAATGAGATGGTGTTTCATATCCATTAAGATGACTGTTATCAATAAGTCAAAAAATAACATGTTGTCAAGGATGTGGAGAAATCAGAACTCTTATAATTGCTGATGGGAATGTAAAGTGGTACAGCCACTGTGGGAAGCCAAGAGTTCGAGACCACCCTGGCAAACATGGTGAAATCCAATCTCTACTAAATATACAAAAAAAAATTAGCCAGGCATGGTGGTACATGCCTGTGATCCCAGCTACTTGGGAAGCTGAGGCACGAGAATGGCTTGAACCTGGGAAGCAGAGGTTGCAGTGAGTTGGGATCATGCCACTGTACTCCAGCCTGGGCGACAGAGTGAGACTCTGTCTGAAAAAAAAGAAAAGAAAAAGAATTTGTATATAACCTAGCAATTCCACATCTAGGTATATACCCCAAAGAACTGAAAACAGAAACCCAAATGGGCAGGGCACAGTGGCTCATGCTTGTAATTCCAACACTTTGGAAGGCCAAGGCAGGAGCATTTCTTGAGCCCAGGAATTTGAGACCAGCCTGGGCAGCATAGCAAGACCTCATCTCTACAAAAAAACTAAAAAACAAAAAATTAGCACAGCGTGGTGTTGTGCACCTGAAGTCCTAGCTCCTCAGAAGTCTGAGGTGGGAGGATTGCTTAAGAGTCCAGGAGGTTGAGGCTGCAGTGAGATATGATAGGGCCACTGCACTCCAGCCCCAGTGACAGATCAAGTCCCTGTCTTGCAACAAAGCAAGCAAGAAAGCAAGCAAGCATGCGAGAAAGAAAGAAAGAAAGAAAGAAAGAAAGAAAGAAAGAAAGAAAGAAAGAAAGAAAGATTGATTCAAACAGATACTTGTGTGCCAATGTTCATTGCAGCATTATTTGCAATAGTCAAAAAATGGAAGGAAGGAACCTGTGTCCATCAACAGATAAATGGATAAACAAAATGTGATATACCATACAATGGAATATTATTCAGCCATAAAACAAATAAAGTTCTGATAGATGCTACAATATGAGTAAACTTTGAAGACATTATACCAGGTGAAATAAGTCGGTCACAAAAGGACAAATATTATATGATTCCACTTATATGAAATACCTAAAACAGGCAAATTCATAGAGACAGAAAGTAGATTAGTGGTTACCAGGGATTGAAGAAGGTGGGAATGGATAATTACTGCTTAATGGGTACAGCATTTCTGCTTGTGTTGATAAAATATTTTTTTGGAAATGAATAGTGGTAATGATTGCACAACACTGTGAATATAATGAACACCACTGAATAGACACTTAAAATGGTTAAAATGGCAAAAATTCACGATCTGTATATTTGACTATAATTTTTTAAATTGAAACAAAAAGAATAGAAAGAAAGAAAGCTCCAAAAGGAAGATATACAGGCACAGGCTCTGGAGGTGGAGGAGCCGCAGGTGGAGTTTAGTAGGTCATTTGCCAAGAGGGTGGCTGTGGGCAAGTCATGACACCTTGGACAAAGCTGCAGCCCTCCTGGAGTCTTGGTTTTTTCGTTCAGGATAGTGAAGTGAAGTGTGTATGAGCATGGGCTCTGGACTGTCTGGGTCCAGTTCCTTCTTTGACTCTGTCTGTGTGACTCAGGCGAGTTACTGAGCCCACTCCCTTTGTCTTCCTCACCTGCAAGGTGGGAACAATACAACTTACTCCATTGGGTTTTTGTTAGAATTGGATTATTTTGTGTAAAATTCTTAAAATAATGCCACGTACATAGTAATTGCTAAATGAATAGCTGTAAAATGGAAGGGTGGGTTGAATTAATAAGCAATGAGGAGATTTGTTTAAATTAAAAATTAAAAATGCTAAAATATTAAAACCAAAAGTGTCCACATACTCTAGCATTATAATAGCTTTATTCTCCTGAAATATTTAGATTTTGCAAATTCCAGATAAGTTTATTGAAACAGATTTTCTCTTTTTCTTTTTTGGTGCTCCTGCTGTGCTGGTGCCCTAAGCATTTTTTGTTTGCCTAAGTGGTAATCCACACAGGCTGCGGGGAAGGTAGATAAAAAATTAATTACCTATCTTAAAAGGTGGCTTTGTGGCTTAAGTAAGATAAATGTATGTGAAAAACTCCTTTGGTAGCATGCATTGCTCCTCAGTCCTGTGAGATACAGTGACCCTGTTGATAATAGATGTTTGTTTGCAGCTTATGGTGAGCAGGATCCTAAGATGGCCCTTAAGATTCTGACCCCACCCCAGGTACTCGCCCCATAGAATCCCCTAATCCCCTGCGTAGGCAGGAACATGAATATGAGAGGCACAGTGCCACTCCCATGATTAGTTACTAATCAACTGACTGTGAATGAAAAAGGACATGATCCCGAGTGGGCCTGACCTTTGTAAGAAAGTGAAGTATTAGATGCTTTCCTCTGGCCGGGACAAAACAAACTGCCATGTTGTGGGAGTGTCTACAGAAGGAGCCCCCTGGAAGGACGTGCAGGCAGACATCTCCCAGATGCTGAGAGCAGACCCTGGTGACAGTCAGGAAGGAATCAGGACCCTCAGTCCTACAACCATAGGGAACTAAACGTTGCCAATAACCTGAGTGAACTTGGAAGGAGATCTTTTCCTGGTTAATCTCCAGATGAGGACACAGCCAGTGAACACCTTAACTAATTTAGCCTTGGGAGTCCTGAGCAGAGGACTCAGCTGAAGCTGTGCTGGATGCTGGACCCCAGGAACTGGAGATAATGAATTTGTGTGGTTTTTAAATCACGAAATTTGCAGTGATTTGTTCTATACAATAGAAAATGGATACCCTCTTTTCTATCTCAAGATAAAATTCAAGATTGAGTTTGCTTAAGCGGTAATTCAGTTCCTGGTATGGATTGGTCTGGAAGGTTTGCAATATATTTGAACTCTGTGCTGGTTCCCATTCATCATGAATCACCTCTGCTCCCTTATTTCCAGACTTGTTCTTTTATAGCTACTTACAAGGGAGCATTTCTGCTTCAATCTACTTCTACACATACTTTTAAAACACCAGTATAGTGTCTTAACTATATTATAAGAAGTAAAAGGGAAGTCGAATATATATGTATTCTGAAATACATATATATTTATATATAAATACATATTTCAACGTGTAAGTGTGAGGCACAGTCACACTAGAAGACATGAAGGACTCAGATGTTTTGGTTGCACATTGAACAACAGGGAAGGTCACAGGCACACAAACCAGCTGACTCAGGATCTTGAACTCACTGTGTGAGTTTTTCAAAATAGTGCACACCCCCGAGTAAAATTCTGTACAAAACAAAGTACAACCTTCTGTGCATTTACATGTTAGCTATATTTCCAAAAATGTCAGTTAAAAACTTGCAAAAAATATTTTGTGCTCAAGCTGGGTTTTATGTACATATAAAGGCCTGTCATTCACATGAACATCTATTGCTACATTCACACGTCATCCACAATGCAGGAAAAATCTTGTTTGGAACAGGAGCCCATCCACTAAAGGCCAGGAACCCCCTTTCCTGTCATGATAAAATTCAAAGTTCTCCAAATTTCCAAAATAACCCCCAGCGAACGATGCTGCTGGCCAGCTGCAGTGTGACATTCAAGTGCTATTATGACTGTGGTGCCCTCCTCCCTGCCTGCCTACCTTGAATGGTCTCCTAGATTTATCTCTGGAGGTTGTTACATTGAGAAGGGAGACGTTGTTAAACATTTAAAATGCTTCTATTGCAGGTTTTGGCTTGTTTGGTAAGATGACAATATTATAATGAAATTAAAGATACAAAAACCGCTAAGTGGTGATGACAAAGGAACAATCCACCGCAGAGGGTCCCCTTGCCTTGTGCCATGGGCAGCTTCCCAGCAGAGACGCGTGTGGAGGCAAAGCTGTGAGATTGCATGTGCACACCAGAGCCGTGGAAGCAGGAGGTAGCTCCTGACCACGGATGTTTGCAGCTGCCAGTGTTGTTAGTGTCACGGTGAAGCTGGGGGTTTAGAAGATGTGAGGCTTTAATGATGTTGATTTCTTCTGCTGCCCTGGGGGTGAAATGGTGAGGTGCAGTGTGCTTCTCAGAAAGCAAGAGGCCGCTGCCACCCAAAATGAGGGCTCAGAAGTGAGACTGTTCCCACTTGCTGCAGGCAGGAGGACCTTGCCCACGCGACCTGAGGGAGCCTGAACAGCAGGGAAGAAAGATCCTTGGGTCCTGCCTGGGCCTCTCAAAACAGCACCAACTAAATTCTTTTGTGAGAGACTCTAGAAGGAGAATGCTCAAAAATTAACCTGCTTCCTGAGGCTCCAATTGCAGCAAAGCCTTAGGAGGGTTTTCCTGCTGGGAATCCCAGCTTCCTACAGCCCCTGCGGGGAAGCTGAGAATAGAACAGCTCACTAGCCAATGCAGAGGCTTCCTCAGCACGTAAGGCCTCAGAATCATGAATTGGTTTTTAACTATGTGTCGGAAGAAAACTGAGCAGGAAGGCTCACTCTTCCCCAGTAGCAGCAGAATGAATTCATTCTCAAGATGTGCTTCCATCCAGGACAGAGAACCTCTGAGCTCCTGTTAATTTGAATTCTGGATCTGAGTGTGAGTTCCTGCCTGAGAGAATCTGAGGGATAATGCAGCTTCTGAGCTCAGTTTCTGGTGTGGATTGTTCTGGGAGGTTTACAATATATAAGAGCTCTGTGCTGGTTCCCATTCATCATGAATCACCTCTGCTCCCTATTTCCAGACTCTTTCTTTTGTAGCTACTTACAAGAGAACACTTCTGCTTTAAGCCAGGAATGAGAAGGGCCCTATTTCATTAAATGCATTGATCAGACACAGACAACTCTCATAACATCTGTCTGTCCAGAAAGCAAGATGAGTAGCGTGTTGAAACTTCACTGGGCAGTACTTTCATGGCCCAGCAACAATCCTTTCCCCAGCAGATGGGAATATCAGAGTGATCTCTCTGCCCCCATTCACACCACCGAGGAAAGGGCAACTCTAAATGTGAACTAGAGTAGAACTAGGAGTTTCAGGTTTACTACAAATAAAATGATCTAAAAATATTTGGTTCTATCTCCCTCCTAGAGCCACAACTTGTACTCAGGGCCATTATGTTCCTCTATTCCAAAATGTGCATAAAAAATTTCAACAACTTTAAAATTGAGATTTTTTTGTACATCTCTTAATATTAAGACATTGGGAAGCATCTCTTTTTCTTTCATAGCATACAAAATAATGGTGTGTCTTATATCAACAGTAGCATGGATTCAATGAGATACTACAAACAGACAAGGTAGCCATGGAAAGGACCTTTCCTGAAATTTAAATGAGTGAGAAGTGCCCTGTGAAGAAATCTTAGGTTGCACATTTTGATAGGGTTATTAGATCTACAAATGGCAGAAACAGGAAAATGTTTCCAGAGTGCCAAAGACTACTGTCTTAATCAGCTTAGCTACTATTTAAAAAATACCATAGAAAGGGTGGCTTAAACAACAGACATTTATTTCTCACAGTTCTGGAGACTGGGAAGTCCAAGATCAAGGTACCAGCAGATTTAGTTCTTGTTGAGGGCTCCCTTCCCGACTTGCAGATGATCACCTCCTTCCTATATCCTCACACAGCAGCAAGAGATAGGAAGCAAGTTCTTTGGTCTCTTAGTGGGCACTGAGATCAGGACACTCTCTAAAATGCAATTCATTTTGCTGCCTGTTAGTCTCTTATAAGGGCACTAATCTCTCATGCCCTTTTCTAAACCTAATTATCTCCCAAAGGCCCCATCTCCAAATACCATGACACTGGGGGTTAGGGCTTCAACATATGAAATTTTGGAGGAACACAATTCCGTCTACAGCAGATACCATTACCAGTGAGATGGTCCTTCACTTGAATGGCAGTTTTCCTGTCAATTCTGGTTGGACATAGTGCATGCAATGGAGTGACTCATGTCTGTCCATCCGCTGAGGGTCATTTTTGATATGCCACAAAACACCTAACCTGGGCCCTTTTCTAGTCAATACTTTTCTGTCAGTTTTAACATGGTACCATTATTGACTGCTTATCTGATTAATTATGGCTTCAAAGCATGAAGGAAAAACTTATATCCCAGGTGGAAGGTAGATTTAAGGAAAGAAAGGAAGCTTTCATTTTGGTTCAAAGAATCCATGTTATATGTGTAGGGTGGTGGAGGGGACCAGGGTCATTCCTTGTGGGGGAAGGTTGTGTTCAGCATCAAGTGTGATATGAAGCAAGAATGTGATAGAGTCAAGAAAATGGGCAGCAAAATGGATTGCATTTTAGAAAGTGTCCTGATCTTAAAATACAATGGTTTTACTGGACTGTGGACAGAGAGGAACATAAAGCGCAGTTCCTCACCCTTGGTACTAATGACACTTCACAGATAATTCTTTGTTGTGGGGACTGTCCTGCACCTTCTAGGATCCCTGGCCTCTGTCCACTAGGAGACTTTACCCTCCCCACCATTCAGGTCATGACCATCAAGAATGTCTCCAGACATCACCTAATGTTCTCTGGGAGGCAAAATCCCTGCCCCTGCCCCCTGCCATGCCAAGTTAAAAACCATTGATATAAACTGTTCTATTCAATTTTAGAATCACATTTTAAGAAGGTAACAACCAAGTTAGAAAAATATCCCCTGAAAAGGGCAATGATTACATTAAAGCATTTATTGAACCTGTACAACATGCAAAGCGTATGTTATTAAGTAGAATTTAAAAGCAAGGTCCTTGGACCTCACATGTCCATTAAATGCTCCTCATTCAACACACGGTTCCATAATAATCTTTAATTATTTGAAGAGTTCTTGATTGATGATGGACTAGACCAAGTGTGTAGAAGTTACAGGAGATAGACTTCATGATACAATGCAAAAGCTTTTAGTTGCTTTTTTTTTTTTTTTTAAATAAATACTATTACATTAGTGTACTAAGTAAAAAGTCAGAGCTTCTCCCTTTTCCCCAAACTCACTCAGCAGGTGCAACCACAGGTTATAGTTTGGGAGGTTTTCCAGACCCTTTCAGGCAAAATATATTCATGTTGAAATGGTGGCAAATGTCCTTCCTTCCTCCGCTTCTTAGGCATCTACTGAACCAGCCAACTGCTTGCTTCTCTCCTACGTCTCCCCTTTCTCACCTCCCACTTTGTGGAGAGTCTTTCTGCCACACTGATTCTAAGACTTTTTTTTTTTAATTGTGAAAAGTTTCTGACTTCCACAAAAGCATAGAAAATAGTTAAAAAGAAAAATCACACAACTTCTCACTATCTAGATTTAACAACTGTCAAGATTTTGCCACATATATTTCATTTATCCCTTTTATTCTCCAAAGTATTTGAAAACAGATCCCAAACGTCATGTTATTTCACATCCACATATGTCAGTGTGTTTCTCAGAAAAATATATAACTCTTAGATTCTTACCCTGTAAAATCAGAGGATGTACAATGGAGGATGGAGCTGAAGAAACTGGGGGAGGAGGAGCAGGAAGGGAATGGGGAGGAGGCTGGGAAAGGGAGGAGAAGAGGGATTGTCAACATCTGCATGGTCAGCAGCTGGGAGAGAATGACTCAGAGCTGCTGGATTGGGGATGAGAGCAGGGTTTGGGGTGAGATACTGAAAGGCTGGGGGACTCTGAGATTCATTAAAACAGAGAGGAGAGACAACAGGATACTAGAAAGATTATTCAGAATTATATTTGATCACACTTAGGTTCTTTCAAAAGACTCAAAGACTGAATTTTAAAACTCTAATTTAAAATATTGGAATGTTAAAATATTACCCTACTCTCAGTTTAAACCATGTGGGAATTGGCTCCAATAAGGTGCATGTACATTAAATGCATTAGTTTAACTTATAAAGAAAATTAAACATGTTAGTTTATCTTATGAAGAAAATGGAACCCATAGTGTGCACTCAGTGTTGCAGACATCTTAGAAGGAGTGTTCTTCTACAGATCCCCTTACAGTAGTCCAGGCTCCACTCTAAGTGGACTATCTATTTGGTTTAAATTCACAACAACCTTATGATATAGGTACTATTATTATTCCCCTTTTACAGATGGGGAAACTATGGCTTGGGGAGGTTTCAATGTCTTGTCCAAGATCACTGCTTTTGGAGGCACAGCCAGCTTCTAAACCCATCATCTCACAGTAAAGTGCAGCTGTCAACCATTCTGTCCCAGGAACTGTGCCATGGGTGGGATGCCCATCTGACAGTGGCGTGGAGGTTCCCATGGCTCTATACTGCTGGAAATGCCACATTCCTTTCTTGGGGTCCCTCAGGGGTTTCTGTCTTTATAAATTCCTGTAAAAATTCAGACTCTCCTTGGGAGGGTAAAACTAGCAAGGTGAACTCATTGCTTATGAATGAGCTGGAAGGGAATGAAGTGATTAGAAGTAGGAACTCAGACAAACCTGGTCTCAAATCCTGCCCCTGCCCTTAAAAGCTCTGGGACCTTGGGCAAATGGCTTAACTTCTCCAGGTCTCCTACATTATTCCCAGGGTTGGAGGCAGGTAAGGATGAGGGAAGATGGAATTATTTATAAGTACTAAGAGGAGAACACATTCCTCTTTGAAAGATACTGAAAGGCAGCAGTATCAACCATAAGTTTCACCGGTGGGGCTACTGGTGTTGGCCTTTTGTTCTCCATATATTGGAGGCTTTGAGAAGGCTTCTTCAGTTTGTGTCCAATAAAGGCTAAGTCATGGTTCCTGAGGAATGTCCCTGCTATTGATGTCACTTTTGGAGCTAAATTTTGCACCACTGTTCAACATTGTAAAACACAGCCAGGGCCCTCTGCAGTGCACATCCAGAGACCAACCGTAGAGGCAAGACTGTCAATGCTGGACAGGAGACCAGCACTGGGCAAACTGGGATGCATTAGTCATCCTTCTTGACAGCTCCTGGAGTGATCTTCACAAAGTTGCCTATGTCAACGGAACACAGTTTGTATAACTACATACCAGTCCTGAGAAGGGTCATTAAAAAAAAAAAAATCCTTCTGGTTAAAGTTGAAATTATTACAGTTTTTATCCTTGGTGATTAACTTGAAATGTCTCCACTCATGAGAAAAAGCTAGAGAAATAAATAACAAAGTTGTTTAGTCTCTATTTGGAGAAAAGGCTAATCGTTTTTGTCTCTAAAATAGATAACAAAATTACTTGATCTCCATTTGGAGAATGAAGCTATTTTCTCCCTCTCAACCTCTTTTTTCCTCAACTATTTTATTCCCTCAATATTTTCACACATAAGGAAAAGGTGAAATAGTAAAAACCCATATATCCTCCACCTAGTTTTCAATAATTGTTCACATATTGCTATATTTGCATTGTCTCTCTCTTTTCCCCTATATATGTCAAATTTGTTCACTCTCCTTCTCTCCATATGTGTGCAAATGTGCCATATTAGAGTTCTTTCTTTCTACATTCTTGAAAATATTTATATATATATTTTCTTGTTGATTTGAAAGTAAGTTGCAGACATGACACTTCACCCCTAAATGCTTAAGCACACTGCTCCTAAGAGGAATGAGGGCATTCATTCAAATACCATAATTGTACTTAAGAAAATTAACAATTTCATATAGTTATCTAACATTATTTTTCCCAGTTGTATCCAAGTCAATGCCTTTTATAGAAAAAAGTCACATTGTTGTCACTCAATAATGGATTTAATTTTTGCCTATTCCCTTTTAGTCTTTATCTTTTTGAATGCTGCTTCACACAATAGCCCCAAAACAACTTGTCGATAAAACTTGAGTTTGTTGCTTACTATGGTAAAAGAGAATGCTACCTTGGCCAGGCACAGTGGCTCACACTTATAATTCCAGCACTCTGGGAGGCTGAGGTGGGTGGATCGCTTGAGATCATGAGATTTAAATCAGCCTAGCCAATATGGTGTAACCCCGTCTCTACTAAAAATTAAAAAATCAGCCAGGTGTGGTGGCATGCACCTGTAATTCCAGGTGCTTGGGAGGCTGAGGCACGAGAATCACTTGATCCCAGGAGGCAGAGGTTGCAGTGAGCCAAGATTGAGCCACTGCACTCCAGCCTGGGCAACAGAGCGAGACTCTGTCTCAAAACAAATAAACCAAAAAACCAAGAAAGAATGCTACCTTGACAGAGCCTGATGGTGTCTCAGAGTAGGAAGGGCAGTTGGGACATTTATTGAGATTTTGAAGTCAGTTTAAGGTGGGTCTTTCAATGTGAAGTGGGGAATTAGAGCAAAATTAGTTTGTAATCTGTACTTCCTGTATAAATACACTATGCTCAGTAGCCTCGGGATGAAAAGTGTTGTTTCTCTAGATGTTGGCGATAACTCAAGAAGTTAACCTAGGCCTGGCATACCACTGGTCATGTGGATCTGCCCTCCCTCCTTGTAAAGAGAAAGAAAATGAGAGGAGGAGGAAGACGAGGAAGAGGGAGGAGGAGGAGGATGAGAAGGACGAGGAAGAGGAGGACTAACCCAACACAAGCCTCCTGGGTCACATCCACCAGCACTGAACTAAGAAGATGCAGATGGTACAGAAACTGCGTTATCTTCCTTTGGTTCTTTGAAGAGTGTTTCATATGGATAGCATATGATGCAGCTCACAACATCCATGGGAATATTTGGTAGAATTTGTAATAAGATATGTGAAACTGTGTTCAGGATTGGCTGCAAGGAACTAACAGCCATTGGTGTCATTTAGAATTGCATCTGGCTGCTACTAATCAAAACCCTAGTGACCCTAGCAAATTAGAAGTCTGTTTTTCTGCACTTAACATAACAGGTGGAAGGTGACAGTCTTGTGTTCACAAGAAAGCTTTACCTTGTTGCCAGGGGCCTAGCTCCTTTTGTTCCTCTGCTTCATCATCCTTAGCACTGGCTTCACTCCTCATGGTTGCCATATGATCACAAGTGGATGCTGGAACTCCAGCAATCATGCCTGCTTTCCACATAATGAGAAGGAAAGAGAAAGGGCAAAACAGCATGCCTTCTAACTTAGTCTACCCTCTTTAAGAAACTTCTTGGAAATTCCAGTGACTTCCAATTTTGTGGTCTTTTTACCTGCTCTGAATAAAACTGGGTTTCAACTAGTAGGAAGAAGGGGAGAATAAAGATTGGAGAAACAACTGATAGCAGTTGCCAAATCATTCAAACCAGTTTATGTCAAACAGGAAGGATACATGGGAGCCCCAGGGAAACAGGACAAGAAGTACAGGTCATGCCTCATGGGAAGCAAGAACTAGGAACTAGAGGCTATTGGAAACCCAGGTGGCCACTCTGGGAAGTCTCCTTCTCGGGCTGTGTGGTTTCTCTTCTGTTCTTCACTCGGCACACTCACCTCCTACTTTTCTTTTTCTCCATCTGACTCTTTCCTTCTCTTTGCACAATGTAAAAAATGGTCACTTTGCATACTAAATTCACATATTCTCTGCTCAAGGAAACTGGTATATATAGGGCTTCTCTGAATTCTGACCCCCCAACCTTCCAATAAGGAGAATCTGATTACCTCGCTTTAGTGAGAACTTAATGCTGGTCTGACTCTCTGTGGTCAAAGAGCCACTATGTACAAATCTGTCTGCTAGTTTCGTGTGGGCGTGTACTGGGGTAAGAGGAGTAATTCTCGAAGGAGCACTCCTCAGCCAGAATGGAGGCTCTCTTCTTTTAATAGTCATAATAGAGTGAAATGAACTTCTCTTTACAAAAACATAGATAACCAGGAAGTTAAAATTTAAAAAAAAGTTCTCCCTGACAATTAGGAAATCCTTGAGACCCTGTCAGACCCTCCACATGCCATCCAAACCTCTGCATCAATGAAAGGGTAGGTTAACTCCCATATCATCCTTAGGTGCTTTCTGTATCACTTTGAATCTTAAAACAAAACAAAACAAACAAACAAAAAAAACCCTTGTTATTTATTTCTGAGCTGGGTGGGGATGCCCAGCTAACCAGAATATCCCATTCTCCTTTCTCTGGACTGCCAAATAAACAGGGGTTTACTGTCTTGCCTGGAGTCTGGAATGGTTTTTGGTCAAATAGGCTCCACATTTCCATGAGTTTTAAGATGCTGAATATCAGCCAGCTTCACCCCACCAAGTGTAATTGTTGACAGCTGTGTCTTGAAAAGGGTTTCTTTTGTGCTCATCCTGCTGAGTGAGCCGAATTGCTTCATTAACATTTAGGCCATGTTACACGTTCAAGTGCTTGTGAGGTATTTGGATTTCAGATGAGGTTTTTTTTTTTTTTTTTTTTTTTTTTTTTTTTTTTTTTTTATTCTTGTTCCAAACATGACAAGCATCCATTTTGTAATGAGTTTTGTATATATGGGTGTTATTGAAATTTTTGCATCTTTGTTCATTTGTCATGCAAAGACATACAACAATGATTGTTATGCTTTGACCTAGTTATTAAGGCCTTTTATATTTGTGAAGAGCAAATTTCAAATTATTCCTTAGAGTAACTATGACTGTTGGTGCTTCCCCGCCCAAGAAGACAATGTCAGTTCCAAGGGGTACTTGGTGGGGGAAGAGGAGGTACTCCCCTCTAAAAGAACTTCTATAGGCTTCCCTAAGCCATCCCCAGTGAACATACAATTAAGCAAAAAACTGCATTTTCCATGAAAATTCAACTTCAAGATAAGCCCCCTTTCCTACCTTTCCAGAGAGATTTATGCTCTGAACCATTTCTCTGTAGGAACTCAGCAAGCAGGAGCTAAGCAGCAAGCAGCCACTGCTCAGCTTGAGGTCCCAGGACAGGAAGAATTCCTGCAGCAGACACTAATGGCTTAGGTAACAGCCATTCTTCCTTTTTAATAGAATCCCAGTTACCATGCAGATGACGATACGCTGTGCTAAAAGTACCTGTCTTCTCAGACTCCTTTGCAGCTAGAGGTGGCCCTTGTGACTCAAATCTTGCCAATGAAATGTAAGGGAAAGTCAGGGTTGACTGAAACCTCTAGAAAAGCTTTTCAAAAGAAGCACTTCCTTGCCCTTGCCTCTTTTTACTGTCTTCAACACTACTGCCTGGCTACAGGCAGAGTAGTCATCCCCTGAGGATGCAGGCAGGAAGACAGAAGGAGACTGAGTCTCTGGGGGTAGTGTGGGGAAGCTGTACGAATCCTAGGCTGCCCAGCTCTGGAGGTCTGTTATCTGGTTAAGCCATTAAACAGGGTTTTCTGTTACTTGCAGCCAAACACATTATTAATTGAGACCTTCCATAAGGGCATAGACTTTTGTTTGTTTGTTTTTGTTTTGTTGTTGTTGGGGCCTATTCTGGTTATCTGTTAACTACATAACAAATTACTCCAAAACTTACAGCTTAAGACAGCAATCATTCCACCATATCTCTTGGTTTGGTGGGTCAGGAATTCAGGCAGTGTCAGTGGGCAAGTTTTCTGCTCTGTCTGTCATTGACTGAGATCACTGGGTGGTATTCAGCTGGTGGACGGGCTGGTCTGGAAGGTCCGAGATAGCTTTACTCACATGTCTGGTGCCTTGGCAGGGAAGCCTACAAAACATGGCTCAGTGGAGTCTGTCAACTGGAGTGCTTACACGTGGCTTCTCTGGCACAATGGTCTTAAGCTGGTCAGATGTTACCTGGTAGCTCAGGGTACCCAGAGAGAAAGAGTTCCAAAGGGATAGAAATTTCCAGTTTCTCAAACCTGGGCCTGGAAATAGGTACTGCATTACTTCTGCTGTATCATATTGGCCAAAGCAGTTACAAGGCCTATATCTAGGTTCTAGGGCAAGGAAACTTAGATCTACTCCTGATGGGAGTATTGTCAAAGAATTTGTGGCCATCGTTAATCCACCACAGGGACAATGGGTTACAAAGTTGCTTTGACAAAGGTTGATCTACAGGCCTATAATAGACAGCTATTCCTCTGAGAGTAGACCTTGTATTCAAGTCTCTATGATTCTTCCAGGTAAACAGATGGTCAACGTAGTGCCAGGCACTAGTCTAGGCACTGGGAATGGAAATGACAAATGTAACCAGGAAGGTCCTCTTGTGTTAAGTTTGAGGTTGTAGCGGAGGGAAAAATGGCTTCCCTTCACCTTTTCAGGTTCTTTGACCAGGCTATGCATTAACGTAAGACATATTAACAGGAGAAAAAAAAACACACTTAATTACGTGCATAAACGCAAGAGTCCCCCACAATATGAGACTCAAAGAAGGGCCAGGTGATTGAAGCTTGCATAGCATCCTGAGCTATGGAAAGGAATAAGGACTGGGGGCATCTGGGGTGATGGAGACAAGTTATCGGGGTGGAGGGGATGAGTGGAGGAAATGTATGGTAAATAAAGATTGTCTTGTTACGCAGACGTTTCTCAAGTAAAAAAGTTGTCTTTAAAAGCAGCCTTCTTCCTGATGCAGATACTTTTACTGATGTAGGTTTCCTTTATTGATAAACATTTCTATTACAAAAGGGCAGCTTTTCAGAGCTATTCCTGTGTCTGGTGTCTCTCAGGATAACTAGCTCAAAATAGGTCTTAAAAGTATATTTTTGGGGCCGGGCGCGGTGGCTCAAGCCTGTAATCCCAGCACTTTGGGAGGCCGA
>NW_016816502.1:889128-894889 GCF_001698545.2 Rhinopithecus bieti | reverse complement strand
AAAAAAAAAAAAAAAAAAAAAAAAAGTATACTTTTGGGTGGCATATTCTGGTCTCCTCTGGTCATATTTTGGGGTAATATGTCCAGAGTCCTGATAAAATTGTTACCGGACACACAAGAGGAGATTACTATGAAAAGAAATATTTGAAAATATATGGTGACCTAAGGTGGTGGCTAGGATGGTATAAAGAGCCTGGCCCACACGAGCCTCCCATGAGGAGTCCTGGGTTTTCATCTTCAGCTTGGATCTGTATGACCATGAGAAAATCCACTAATACCTTCGGGCTTCAGTTTCATTATCAGTAAAATGAAGGGACTGGGTCTTATCATCTCTGAGGTCTCTTCCGTTGTAAAGTTTTATAGGTCTGGGCAATCATTATTTATGATTATGAAAAGAGCTGGAGTTATGATTTCTTTTCTTAACTCTTAAAAATAACAGGCTTTTTCTGTAGTCAGATTCCACTGCGCTTTTCTTCCACAGACATAGTTCATTTATAGAGCAGACCTCAGAAGAACTCTGGGTAAAGGCAATATTTTTGTGAAAATTAAATCTTCCCAGCTAATTTGATTTCCCTGACTTTCCTTGAGAACTTCTTCTTTCTAAACTTTCCCTGCTGTTCTCTTTTTAAGATTATAATATAAAATGTTTCCATTCATATTAGAACATGACAAGCAGACTCAGTATGGCCAAACGTTCCAGGGTTCACTGGGTTCCTGAACCACATGGGAATCTGAGGCGTATTAATAACAAAGTGAGTGAGGGAGAGTTTCAAAGAGAGTAACTTGGGGTTCAGTTAAAAAAGGGGACCCTACATAATCAACAGATGAATGCCTAGAAGTATAACATTGAACTTGGTGGTGGAAGGACCTCCATGATTACTTCTTTTGAGGAATTTATTCATTTCTTGTCACCTCAAAGATTTGTAGTAAAACAATACAATTTAATACCACAAAAATTTGGGAATGTGAATTCATTAAACACCTCAGTGATTCAGAGCACTTTGGTAAGTTTTGGGGATTTGAGAGGGGAAAAAAATCTGGGTTTCTGAGGAGTGAAACTATGTATGACTTTTGCTGTGACTTCCTGCAGTATTCTGGGCAAAAGCATTAATTATTTTATAATTATATTATGGATAAACAATATTTGGGCATCTAGAAGAGAAAAGCATCTGTAGTACACTTTTTCTATTTTATCTTAATACAGTTTATTACTACGTAGCATTTGTAATTTGTTTTGCAAAATAAATACTACAAGACCTCCTTATAACTCTATCCTTGGGATGCATTCCAGGAGACAGCCTTATAAAAGTAAGTCTGCTTCATACAGGGTCTTTTTGATATAGCAGTAACTAGTATCCTCTGGATTGATTGTCCCCAGAAAGATCCAAAGTACACAAAATGACATTTTATAACAAATAGTGTTATATTATATGGAAAATTCACCAAATAATAATGATGTAATAATATTTATCAATGACTACATGCAAACGGTGTATCCAACACTGTGCTAAAAGCTTCTCCATATACAGTTTTTAACCCCCACAGTAGTACTGGAAGTTCTTATTGTCTCCATCTGAAGAGACTGAGGTTCAGGGAGGTAGTCTTTACTTTGGTGAGTGATGAGGCTGTAATTCTAATACAGTCCTGTCTGTTGCCAAAACCCAAGATTTTTCCACTTTTGTCTTTATCCAAATATTTCTTTGTGGGTAATGCAAATATTGTTAGAACACCATAGAAATTTAAAAACAAACAATTTGTATTCTGTTTTCTTGGTAACAAAAGACAAGACAATTAGGCAGCAATTACATGGTTGAAACAGGATATTTTTTCCGTTAAGATTTATGTGATAAATAAATACCCATTATCAAATATTTCTGGATTCAATGGAGCTATTTTTCACCTCAACAAATGCTATTCAGAGATTTACGAAAACCACAGCAGAGACTAGCTATGTCTGCCTGGTGGGTAAGAAGTTAAAATGCCCTATAATTTTATTCAGTACTGCCTTCTTGGATCCTTTAAATTTTCAATCTGTATAGTACCCGCTCCCCCACTCACCCCCCTACTTTGCCTTTTGAGTGTATTCTTCACTTTCAAATCTCTTCTTTGTTATCCTCAAACTTTCTTATTGCCCCGGGGCCACCCTTCCTGCTCTTTACTTGCAGACACCTCCTCTTTAAGTTTGTCTGGCTGACAACCCCCGCCAAACACCTTGAAGAAAATACCACTGTCAGGAATGGCTGCACACAATACTTCTTGTGCTAGGCCAAATTCTTGATTTTCCTCCCTCCTTTGCCAGACAGCTGTGTAGATACTTCATTTCAATTCAGCGTCTCTGACATCAAGTTGTGAAGAATAGGTAGTCCAAAATGTAGTTTTTTAAGAACTGTAGTTCAATTTAGAAAGAATTGACATTTTTACTTTGTTGGTCTTTCAATCCATGAACATAGTACATCTTTCCATTCTTAAATTTTTAATTGCTTTCACCAGCATTTTGCATTTTTAGCATGCAAGTCTTTACATATTTTATTAGATTTATATCTAAGTATGTTTTCAGTGATTATAAATGGTATTGTATTTGGAATTTTGATTTCTAGGTATTCATTAAAGCATACAGAAATACAAATGACTCTTGCATTTTGATCTTGTATCCTGTGACTTGTCCAACTCACTTGCTAGTTCCAGGAGTTGTTTTGTATATTTCAAAACACAGAGCTTTAAAAATTTAAATTGTATATGCTTTCTCTTTCATATTCATTCTTATCAATATGAATTTAAATCCAGAGAGTACACTAAATAGGAACATAATCCATGGGGCTACCTGGCATGCAGCTTTCCCTTAAAAAGTGTTATTAGCAAGTAGACACAGAAGCCTACATTTTCATCAGTGCACATAATACAAATATACCCTTTTATAGTGAATGATGTTTCAACTGACGACTTTCTGACTTTATGATAGTCCAAAAGTGATTCACATTCAGTATGCTCCTTGACTTATGATGGATTTATCTGGATGTAACCCAATCATAAATTGAGGAGCATTTGTATTTCCTAAACCTTATGCGTACTAACCAGAATGAGTGACTGAAATGAGTCTTAGTCAATTGAGATTTATTGAGCCAGAGCTTAAGGGTGTGCCTGGGAAAAACACAAGACACAGAAGACCTCTGTGGCTTTTGTTTCTCTGAACAGGTTTTCAGGAGGCTTAGTGTTTACACATTTTCTTAAAGGGGAAAAGGCATGTAGGAAGAGGTGGGGAGATAGAAGAATGATTCATCTTGTCTTTGTTTTGTACCTGAGAAGATAAGCATTATCAGTGTGAAATCTAATAGACTTTAATTTTAGGAGCTAGATTTAGATTGCAGATCTATACAACTGACATGTCCTTGTTTTATGGTAGGATTACATCTTGAAAGGTTTTGAAGCCAGCAAATAACAATTTGTAAGTGCAGTCTAGGCCTACAGCATTTGCCTTTCTGTGGGGGTCTGGCTAATGTATAATGCTTTGACACAAGGTTGTAAAATAACAGCTATGCATTCAGAAAAAGATGGCAATGTTGCATGACTCAGTCTCCAGGCTTAACTTTCTCTTTAGCATAATGAGTTTGGGGTCTTCAGATTCTGATTTTCCTTTATATGCATAACACCCAAAATATATATACTTAAAGCCAACTCTCCCTTGCCTGATTTGTTGTTTTTGTTCTCCCATGTGCATAGGTTATAAATACCAAAAGAACATATGGAAATCTACATCTATATCTAATAAAAGATTAATGGTTCCTGTATCAAATAAAATTGTTGATAGTAAGCTGTGTTTTGCTCATTCAAATAAACATTACGTCAGCTGTGAGTTAATCAGTAGGCAGGAAAGATAAGACCATTCAAGGGAGAGCAGACCATATCGTATAACTAGATTTTCTTTAGGCACACCTCCAACTAAACGCTTTCTATGTAAGAGAAAAATACCCTGAATACTTTTGTTCTATTATATAAATTGGGTGATACTGGGTAGATCATGGAGGGGAGTGTATTCAGATCTACTGGTAGACCCCGAGACCTTAAAACCCGTCCAGATAAGGGTCAGTGTCATTAAACCAGAAGTGGTCTTCTTGGAATCCCACTATGTTGGAGTGTGGTAATTTCCAAGTGCATCAAACTTTGTATTAGTGGTGAGGAAAAATTAATCATGTTTTTATTTAATATGTTATACCCAAGGTATATTATTTGTTTTAGGGCATTTATGCTTATTACATCAGAGAGCCTATTAGTTCAACAATGGAAAAAAAATGAAAATTCAGAAAGGAGAAGTGTTTGCCTTGGGATTTTTATTGATTTAAAAGATGTAGGCCTAGAGGTGGAGCAGTACTTTTGTTGACTTTGAGGAGCAAGGGGCTAAAAGTTGGAGTAAATGGTTTGTCAAGACAGGGCCTGGGTGAATATTCACATTTTGATTTGGGACCAAAAAAACTATACCTTAGAACTAAGAGTGAGCCTGAAATAAAGTATCACTCATAGACCTCTTGCAGGCTTCACACAAATAGTTCAGTGTTGCTAGGATCTCAGATGCTTGGCAGAGCAAGCCAAAATGCTCTCTGAAAAAAATATAATATCACTTTGGTCTCAAATAATTTTAATAAATAATTTTCCAAATGCAATGTCTGGCACACAAACAGAGAAAACTGGGCATACAAGAAGGTAGAACAACATAAACAATAATCAGTAAAAATAATGGCAATGGAAAGAGACTTATGGAAGCTCCAGATATTGGAGTTATCAGATACTGACATTAAATATACTGATGGGGTATGGTGACTAACATCTGTAATCCCAGCACTTCGTGAGGTCTGGGTGGGAGGATCACTTGACACAGGAGTTTGACGTCAAGATCAACCTGGGTGACATAATGAGATCCTGTCACAAAAAAAAAAAAAAAAAAAAAAAAAAAGGCCGGGCGCTGTGGTTCACGCCTGTAATGCCAGCACTTTGGGAGGCTGAGACGGGCGGATCAGGGGTCAGGAGATAGAGACCGTTCTGGCTAACAAGGTGAAACCCCGTCTCTACTAAAAAATACAAAAAATTAGCCTGGTGTGGTGGCGGGTGCCTGTAGTCCCAGCTACTTGGGAGGCTGAGGCAGTAGAATGGCGTGAACCCAGGAGGGGGAGCTTGCAGCGAGCCGAGATTGCGCCACTGCACTCCAGCCTGGGCGACAGGGCCAGACTCCATCTCAAAATAAATAAATAAATAAATAAATAAATAAATAAAAATTAGCCCACTGTGTGAATATGCACCTGTAGTCTCAGCTACTAGGGAGGCTGAGGTGAGAGGATTGCTTTAGCCTGGGAGGTCAAGGCTGCAGTGAGCTGTGATCACACCACTGCACTCCAGCCTGGGCAACAGAGTGAGACCCAGTTTCAAAAAAAAAAATAAAGAAAGAAAATAAATACGCTTCCTATGTTCAAGAAGATGAAAGATAAAATGAAAATATGGTTAGAGAATTGCAAAATTAAAAAATGTATAGCCAGCTAAAAAAAAAAAAAAAAAAAAAGTTTAGAACTAAAAAAATACAAAAATGGGCTGGGTACAGTGATTCATGCCTTTATTCCCAGCACTTTCGGAGGCCAAGATAGGAAGATCCCTTAAGGCCAGGAGTTTGAGACCAGCCTGGGAAACATAGGGAGACCCTGCAAAAAATAAAAATAAAATATAAAAATAAAAATAAAAAATAAAATAATAACATATATTATATATAATAATAATAATAA
>NW_016816502.1:862812-888984 GCF_001698545.2 Rhinopithecus bieti | reverse complement strand
ACTGCAAAAAATAAAATAAAATATGATAAAATAAATAAAATCAAGCCAATTATTCACAACTGAAGAAAAATTAGTGTACTGGAAACAGGTAAGAAGAAAATATGCAAAATGAAGTACAGAGATACAAAAGGATGGAGCAAAGAGAAATGAATATAAGAAACATAAGACAGAGAGAAGATCTAATTTACTGACATTGTTGGATGTTTGTTCTCTCCAAATCTCATGTTCAAATGTCATCCCCGGTGTTGGAGACGGGACCTGGTGGGAGGTGATTGGATTATGGGGGAGGTTCCTTCATGAATGATTTAGCACCATCCCCTTGGTGATAAGTGAGTTCTCACTCTGAGTTCACAGGAGAGCTGATTGTTTGAGAGTGTGTGGCACCTTTCTCCTCTCTCTTGCTCCTGCTCTCACCATGTGACATGCTTGCTACCCTTCACTTTCTGCCATAATTGTAAGATTCCTGAGGCCTTCACCAGAGGCAGATATTGGAGCCATGCTGGTATAGCCTGCAGAAGTATGAGCCAATTAACCCTCTTTTCTTTATAAATTACTCAACCTCAGGAATTTCTTTATAGCAATGCAAGAATGTCTTTACACATTTACATAAATTAGAGCTAGAAAGAGAAAAAGAGAAAATAGGTAAAGTAATATTTGGAAAGATAATGAATGAGCATTATCCAAGACTAATGAAAGATATTAATTTACAGAATCAAGGATCCAAATGAATTCCAAGCAGAGTAAATACACAGGAATACATATACAGGCACCTAGCTCCCCCCCCAAAAAAATTAAAAAGAATGGCAAAAAACTTAGGTAAATTACTGAGAATACACAATCAATCTGAGTGAAGTAAAAAGAAGGATTATATGAGGGAAAAATGGTACAAACAGGAACGGAGATAAAACCATATATGTCTGTCAATTACAAGAACTATAAATGAATACATTTTTGAGTGAAAAAAACATTATTAAATTACCTTTAACAATAATTGTACTTCCAATTTCCAGATTGGCACCTAGTAGCTTGGAAATAGTCACTTGTCCTAACAACAGCTAAAAAATTGAACAATCTGAAAAGTCAGTAACTCTTTTTATATCTGGTGGAGAAGTGAGGTCACAGGGCAAGCCACTGCCCTCAAAGTTGTAGAGACAATTAGGTAAATACAGAAAATTACAATTTACCAGAGCAAAAACCCACAAGCAGAAACTCCCATGGAAACCAACCCCAGGTTCCTTTTACCTAGGATATCATATCCATCCATCAAGAAAAAAATTACAAGGCATACTGGGGGGCGGGGGGGCACCCACAGTGTGAAGAGACAGAGCAAGGATAAAAAACAGACTCAGATGGTATTGGAATTATCAGACCAGGAATTTGAAACAACTGTGATTAATATGCTAGAGGCTCTAACACGGAAGTAGACAACACACACAAAAAGATGAATAATGTAAACAGAGAGATGAAATTTCTAAGAATAAAAAAATGCTGGAGAAGAAAACACTAACAAAAATAAAGAATATCTTTCATGGGGCTAGGTGTGGTGGCTCATGCCTATAATCCCCGCACTTTTGGAGGTTGAGGTGGGTAGATTGCTTGAGCCCAGGAATTTGAGACCAGCCAGGGCAACATGATGAAACCTAATTCTCTACAAAAATATACAAAAATTAGTCAGGTGTGGTGGTACATGCCTGTGGCCCAGGCCACTCAGGAGGCTGAGGTGACAGGATCACCTGAGCTTGGGGAGGTTGAGGCTGCAGTGAGCTATTATTACACCACTGCACTCCAGCCTGGGTGACAGAGAGAGACCCTGTCTCACATACACACAAAAGAATGTCTTTGATGGGCTCATTAATAAACTGAAGACAGCTGAGGAAAGAATCTCTGAGCTTAAGAATATTTCAATAGAAACTTCCAAACAAAAAGCAAAGAGAAAGAAAAGATCCAAAAAAAAAAAAAAAACCCAGAGTATCCAAGAATTGTGGAAAAAACAACAAAAAGTGTATCTTATGAATAACGAGAATACCAGAAGGAGGGGAAATAGAGAAAGAAAAAAAACCAATATTTGAAACAATATTGACTGAGGATTTTTTCAAATTAGTGTCAGACATAAAATCACAGATCCTAGAAGCTCAGAAACCACCAAGCAAGATAAATACCAATCCTCCTATTCCCTTCAAAACAAAACAACAAACAAACAAAAAACCCTATACCTGGGCATATCATATTCAAACTGCAGAAAATCAACGATTAAGAAGAAATCTTGAAAGAAGCAAGAAGAAAAAAACGCCTTACTTATAGAGGAGCAACAATAAGAATTACATTTGACTTCTACTCAGAAACCATGCAAGCAAGAAGGGAGTGAAGTGAAATATTTAAAGTGCTGAGGGGAAAAACATGTCAACCTATAATTCTGTACCTTGTGAAGTTATTCTTCAAAAGTGAAGGAAAAATAGAAACTTTCTCAGACAAACTAAAATTGAGGGAATTTGTTGTTAGTAGACCTATGAATGTTAAAGAAAGTTCTTCAGAGAGAAAAAAATGATATAGGTCAGGAACATGGATCTACATAAAGGAAGGAAGAGCATCAGAGAAGGAATGAATGAAGGTAAAATATAAACCTTTATTTGTAAAATGTTAAATTGATCAAAATAATATTCCTGTTCAAAATAATAACAGCAACAACGTATTCTGTGTGTGTGTATATGCTTATATACAAGTGAAATGAATGACAGAAATGATGCAAAGAACAGGAAGAAGGAATTATGAATATATTGTTATAATTTACTTGCATTAACTGTGAAGTGATACAGTGTTGTTAGAAAGCAGACTTTAATTAGTTGTAAATGTATATTGGAATCACTAAAAAAGTTTTTAAAAAAGAGGTACATTTGATTTGCTAAGAAAGAAAAAAGAATATATATAATATATATTATTTAAAACATTCATATCTTTATAACATAATATACTTATATAAATATTAAATGTAAATATTATATATATGTATTAATTAAAACCATAAAATGGATGCAAAGAGCAGAAGAAAAAAACAAGAACAAATAATAAGGGCCACAAATAGAAAGCAGTAACAAATATGATAGATATTAACCTAATGATATTAGCAACTGCTTTGAATGTCAATGGTCTAAGTGCACCAATTAAAAGAAATTTTCAGAGTGGATCCAAAAAAAAGACCCAACTGTATGTTGTCTATAATAAATCTACTTTAAATATAGAAACACAA
The DNA here is from genome assembly GCF_001698545.2 of Rhinopithecus bieti. Taxonomy (NCBI): domain Eukaryota; kingdom Metazoa; phylum Chordata; class Mammalia; order Primates; family Cercopithecidae; genus Rhinopithecus; species Rhinopithecus bieti. The sequence goes on along the minus strand of NW_016816502.1, from coordinate 885,740 downwards.
ATATATTAGAAATACATGGATGAAGAAAGATATATCATGCTAACACTAATTAAAAGAAAGTGGAAGTGGCTATATTAATTTCAGATAGAGCAGACTTCAGAGCAAGGAAAGTTATTAAGGATAAAAAGGTGTATTACACAATGATGAAAGGGTCAATTCTCCCATGAGAATACATAAAAATCCTTAATGTGTATATGCCTAACAATAAAATGTCAAATACACAAGGGAAAAGAATAATAGAACTGCAAGGGGAAATAGATGAATCCACTATTATAGTTAGAGACTCTAACACTCCTCCATCAGAAATGAACAGATCCAACAGGTAGAAAATCAGTGAGGACATAGTTGAACTCAACAACACTGTCAATCAACTGGATAAAATGGGCATCTATATACTGCTTAATCAAACAATAGCAGATTATACTTGCTTCTTAATCTCACATGGAATATTTACCAAGATAGACCACATTTGTGGGTCATGAAACACTCCTTAATATAGTCAAAAGAATAGAAATCATGTGATGTCTACTCTCATACTGCAATGGAATTAAATGAAAAATCAATAACAGAATGTTAGACTCCAGAGTATTTGGAGATTAAACAACATGCTTCCAAATAACACATGGATCAAAGATTAAATCTCAAAAGAAATTTTAAAATGTTTTGGGCTAAATGAAAATGAAAACACAACTTTAAAATGTGTGAGATGCAACAAAAGCAGTGCTGACATGGTTTGGATCTGTGTCCCCACTCAAATCTCACGTTCAATTGTTTTCCCCAATGTTGGAGGTGGGATCTGGTGGGAAGTGATTGAATCATAGGGGAAGATTTCTAATAAATGGTTTAGCATCATCCCTCTTGGTATTGTCCTTGCAATAGATAGTGGGAGAATTCTCATTATATCTGGTTGAAGTGTTTAGCATCTCCCCCACTGCTCTCTCTCTTCCTCCTGCTTTGGCCATGTGACATGGCTGCTTCCCCTTTATCTTCCACCGTGATTATAAGTGTTCCAAGGCCTCCCCAGAGGCCAAGCAGATGCCAGCATCCTGCTTCCTGTATGGCCTGCAGAACTGCAAGTCAAATAAACCTCTTTTCTTTATAAATTACTCAGTCTTAGGTATTTATGGCAATGTGATCACAGCTTAATACAAGTGCTTAGGGATAAATTTATAGCATTTAATGTGTATATTGTATTAGAAGAGAAAAATTTCTAAAATCAGTAATCTAAGCTTCCACCTTAGAAAACTAGGACAAGAAGAGATAATTAATCCAAAGTAAGCAGAAGAAAATAAATAATAAAAATTAGATCTGAAATCATTTAGATTAAAACCAGGAAGTCAAAAGATGAAATCAATGAAACCAAAGACTTGCTATATGAAAGGACAATAAAGTCAATAAGCCTTTAGCCAGGCTAAGAAAAAAAAGAAAAAAATTGCTGATATCGGAAATGAAAGCGGGAACAGCACCACAGATCACTTGTACACCAAAAGGATAATGAATACCATGAAGATTTCTATTCTGCAAATTTGATAACCTACATAAAATACACCAATTCCTTGAAAGACACAATCTGCCAAAACTCGCACAAAAAGAAATAGACAATCTGAATAAGCATATATCTATTAAAGAACTTGAATAGATAATTAAAACCTTCTAGAATAGGAAGGACCTAGTTCACATGGGCTGACTAGTGAATTCTACCAAGCATTTAAGAAATAAATTATCACAATTCTCTACAATCTCTTCCAGAAGGTAGAACAGAGAAAATACTCCTAACTCATTCTATGGGGCCAGCATTACCCTAATACCAAAACCAGGCGAAGACATTACAAAAAATGAAAACTACAGATCAATATCGCTCACGAGCACAGACACAAAAATCCTCATCAAAATATTATCAATACAAACTCAACAATGTTCCAGGTATACAAGGTTAGTTCAACATTCAAAAATCAACTAACATACTGTATCACATGAACAGGCTAAAGAAGGAGAATCACATTGTAATACCAATAGATGCAAAGAAAGCATTTGACAAAATTAAATGCCCATTTAGAATAGATACTCTCAACAAACTAGAAATAGAGGAGCACTTTCTCAATTTGATAAAGAACATCTGCAAAAGACCTACAACTAACATTATACTTAGAAGAAAATAGAAGTTTTCCTGCTATAATCAATAACAAGCAAGAATGTCTCCTGTCACCATTGCTTCTCAACATTATACTAGAAATCCTAGCTAAGACAATAAGACAAGAAAATAAATAAAAGTATACAGATTGGAAAGGAAGAAATAAAATTTTGTTTACAGATCACATGATTGTGTCTGTAGAAAATCTGAAAGAATCCATAAAAATCTCCTGAAACTATCAAGTGATTATAGCAAAGTTTCAGAATACAAAGGTAATACACCAAAGTTAATCACTTTCCTATATACCAACAATGAACAAGTGGAATTTGAAAACCAGAACACAATATTATTCACATTAGCACCTAATAAAAGGAAATACTTAGGTATAAATCTAACAAAATATATACAAGATCTATATGAAGAAAACTATAAAACTCTGATGAAAGAAATTAAAAACTATATAAAAGGAAAGATATTCTATGTTCATGGATAGGAAGACTCAATATTGTCAAGATGTCAGTTCTTCCCAACTTGAATTATTGATTCAAAGCAAATTAATCACAATCCCAGCAATTATTTTAAGGATATTAGCAAATTATTTTAAGGATATTAAAAGACCCAGAATAGCCAACACAATATTAAAGGAGAAAAACAAAATCAGAAGACTGACACTACCCAATTTGAGTTACTATAAAGCTACAGTAATCAAGACAGTATAGTAAAAGTAAAAGAATGAAATAATAGATCAGTGTAACAGAATAGAGAGCCTAGAAAGAGACTCACTTAAAAATAGTCAACTGATCTTTAATAATGAAGCAAAAAAAATAAAATGGATAAAATATAATCTTTTTAACAAATGGGGCTGGAACAATTTGCACATCCACAGGCAAAAAAAAAAAAAAAAAAATCTAGACACAGCTCTTTCACCATTCATAAAAATTAACTCAAAATGGATCATAGACCTAAATGTAAACTGCAAAACTATAAACCTCTTAGAAGATAACATAGGGAAATATCTAGATAACCTTGGGCATAGTAATGAGTTTTTACATATAACACCAAAGGCACAATCCATAAAGAGATAACTGATAAGCTTGATATCATTGAAATTAAAAATGTCTGCTCTGCAAAAGAAAGACACGTAAAGAGATGAGAAGACAAGAAGACAAGCCACAGACAGGAAGAGAACATTTGCTAAAGACTAATCTGAGAAAAAGTTGTTATCCAAAATACATGAATAACTCTTAAATTCAACAGTAAGAAAACAAACAGCCTGAATAAAAATGGGCAAAAAACTTGAACAGACATTTCACCAAAGGTATACAGATGCCAAACAAGCATATGAGAAGATACTCAATGTCATAAGTCACAGAGAATACAAATTAAAATAATGAGATACTACCACATGCAGTTAGAATGGCCTAAATCCAAAACACTGACAACACCAAATGCTGGTGAGAATGTGGAGCAACAGAAAGTTTCATTTATTGCTGGTGGGAATTCAGAATGGTATAGCCACATTGGAAGACAGTTTGGCAGTTTCTTACAAAACTAAACATACTCTTACCATATGATCCAGCAATTGCATTCCTTGGTATTTACTCAAAGGAGTTAAAACCTTATGTCTACACAAAAACCTGCACACAAATGTTTATAGCAGCTTTATAATTGCTAAACTTTGGAAGCTACCAAGATGTCTTTCAGTAAGATAATGGATAAACTGTGGTACATCCAGATGATGGAATATTATTCAGTGCTAAAAAGAAATGAATTAAACCATAAAAAGACATGAAGGAATCTTAAATGCATATTGTTAAGTTAAAAAAGTTGATCTGTATGATTCCAACTGTAGTACATTCTGGAAAAGGCAAAATTATGTCAACAGTAAAAAGATCAACGGTTGCCAGGGATTACAGGGGAAGGAGTGGTGAATAGGTGGAGCACAGAGGTTTCTAGGTAAGTGAAAATACTCTGTATGATACTATAACTGTGGATACATGTCATTATACAATTGTCAAAACCCTTAAAATATACAATACCAAGAGTGAACCCTAATGTATGGATTTTGGGTTGTAATGATATATCAATGTAGGCTCATCCATTATAAAAAATATACCTTTCTGGTGGGGGATGTTGATAGTTGGGAAATTTGGGGTCAGGGAGTAGGGGTATGTAGGACATCTCTGTACCTTCCACTCAATTTTGCTATGAATGTAAAATTGCTCTAAAAGTATTCTATTAAAAATATTTACAGAAGCATAAAATATGGAATACCTAGAAATAATTCTGACAAAAGACGTCCAAGACCTCTATGTGAAAATCTTGAAGCATTATTGAGAAAAATTAAAGACCTATGTAAATAGAAAGACATGCCATGTTCATATATTGTATACTTAATATTATAAAGATGGCAAGTTTTCTCCTATAGTCTACAGATTGAATGCAAACCTGTGATTCTAAATTTTATATGAAAATACAAAGGCTTAAGGATGGCCAAGATACTCTTGAAAAACAAATGAGAGGACTTGCTCTCCAGGATATGAAGACATATTGGTTCTAGTAATTAGGACAGTTTGATATGTTTTTACTTTATTATAAATTGACAATTTCTAATTGTATATATTTATGGGGTACCAAGTGATGCTTTCATTTACAAATACAATGTGAGAAAAATAAAAATAAAGCTAATTAACATATCCATCACCTCAAATACTTTAAACTTTTTGTGGTGAGAACTTTCGAAATTTACTTTTAGCAATTTAAAAATGTACAATGTACTATTATTAATTCTCTTCACCATGCTGTGCAATAGATATTTTGAAAACCTTATTCCTCCCATCGAACCGAGATTTTGTTTCATTTGATCATCATCTCCCCATCTGCCCCACCCCCCAGCCACCATTCTACTCTCTGCTTCTATGAATTTGATTGTTTAGATTCCACAATTTTCTTCTTCTTAAAGGTTGAGTAGTAGTCTATTATTTATATATACTACATTTTCTATATTCAGTCACCCGTTGATGAACACTTAGGTTGCCTCCATAACTTGGCTATTGTGAGTAATAGTGCTACAATAAATGGGAGTCTAGACATCTCTTTGACAAATCTTTTGGGTAAATACCTATAGGTGAGATTGCTGGGTCATACAGTAACTCCATTTTTAGTTTTTTGAGAAACCTCCATACAGTTTTCAATAATGGCTGTACTAATTTACATTCCCACTAACAGTACAAATGTTCCCTTTTCTCCACATCCTTGCAAACTTACTCTTTGTCTTTTTTATAATAGCCATGCTGACAGGTGTGAGATCTGAGGTTTTAATTTGTATTTCCCTAATGATTTAGTAATATTGAACATTTTTTCATATATCTGTTAGACATTTGTATGTTTTCTTTTGAGAGGTATCTGTATAAGTTGTTTCCCCATTTTTTAACTGTTTTTTTTTTCTTGCTGTGTAGTTGTTCAAGTTTCTTAAATATTTTGGATATTCACCTTTTATCAGATGTATGACTTGCAAGTATTTTCTCTCAATCTGTAGGTTGTTTCCTTTGTTGTGCAGAGCTTTTTAGTTTGATGCAATCCCATTTGTCTATTTTTGCATTTATTGCCTATGCTTTTGTGGTTAAATCAAAAACTCATTGACCAGATTAATGTCACGTAGGTTTTCCCCTATGTTTTCTTCTAGGAGTTTCACAGTTTCTCATTTTACTTTTAAGTCTTTAATCCATTTGAGGTGACTTTTTGTATATGGTGTGAGATAAGGGTCCAATTTCATATTAAGTTTTCTAAACACCATTTATTGAAGAGACTAACCTTTCTCCATTGTAAATTCTTGGCACTTTTGCCAAAAATCAGTTGACCATAGATGTGTGAGATAATTTCTGGGCTCTCTATTCTACTCCATTAGTCTATGTGTCTTGATTTTTGCCAGTACCATGCTGTTTTAATTACTATAGCTTTTTGGTATGGTTTGAAATCAGAGAGTGTGCTGCCTCCAGCTTTGTTTTTTTTTGCTCGTAACCTGTTCAGGTTTTTTGTGGTTCCATATGAAGTTTAGTATTTTTTTTCTATTTCTATGAAAAATGACATTGGAATCTTGATAGGGACGGCATTGAATCTATAGATTACTTAGCTTTACATTCAGGCAGGGTAAAACAATGAAACAGAGTAGATCATTCTCAAACTCACTCACAAATGAACACGATTTATGACAAGGGTGGTACTGTAGAACAGTGGGAAGAGGAGTGTCTTTCCAACAAATAAACCTGGGACAATTGGAAACCCAAATGGAAAAAATAAAACTTGACCAGTACCTTCTGTCCAATAAAATATCAATTCCAGGAGACTAGGCCTAAATGCAAAAGGCAAAACAATAAAGCTTTGAGAGGTAATATAGGACAATGTCTTCCCTCAGGGTAGGGAAATATTTTAAAATAAGATACAAAACAAAATCATAAGAGTTATACATTGGGTTTCATAAAAATTAAGAACCTCTGTTCATAGAGACACCAATTAAGCAAATGAAAAACAAGCCTTGACTGAAGGACTATATCTCAACATACGTAACTAATAAAGGCCTCTTAACCAGAATGTATAAAGAATGAGTACAAATAACTAAGAAAAAGGCAGACCTTGGGAAATTGGCCAACAGACTTGAATAAGTAATTCTCAAAAGAGGATATCTATGTAGGCAAGAAATATATGGGAAGTGCTTGACTTCACTAGTAACTAAGAAAATGCCAACGAAAACACCATGAAGTATCCTGACCCCACCCATCAGAATAACAAAAATGAAACTGGCTGACAATACCAACTTTTGCAGAAGATAAGGAGCAAAGGGAATCATCACTTAGTCTTGATGAGAGGGTAAACTCTTATATTTCCCTTTGGAAAGCATTTAGTCATTATTTAGTGAAGTTGAAGGTATGTGAAACCTAAGACCCATCAATTACAAATACATGCACAAATGTCCCCAAAGTTATAATGTACAAGATCCCACTTATGGGTCTCCCCAGATCGCTTTGGACATTGTCAAGTCCCCAGATCTTGATTGTATAACAACAAAGAAGCCTGCGCTCCTATCCTAGGAGGAAACATTTCATGTGTAGTTACTGATAAGCAAGACCTTAAGATAACTTAGTCTTCTTTCCGTTCCTGGATTCATTCCCAGACAAAGGTGATGCCAGGCTCGTACTGTGCGCTAAATTCCCACAGCCCAGCGGCTCTGACTTTTTCGGTAACATTTTTAGGCGGAAGATAAGGTGCGTTTTTCATTTGGTACTCGCCCTTCAGAAAGGACCTAACTGTTCAGGATGCCGCTGGTCTTGTTTCGTGACAACGCTAGATGGAGCTCCTTCTTTTCGTTCCTTCTTGACTCTCGCCAGCAGCGTGGGCCCCGCCGTTTCTCACAACCCTGAGCGGGTGCCCTTGCACTTCCCACAGGACAAGGACGTCGCCGTCCACCACCCAGGAATTAATTCGCGATGTCTTTACTGTGGGGGAGGGTGCAGTGCTCCTTCCTCTCAGGACAGCTAAGAGGCTTAAGGGGTGTTCTAGTCTTCATTCTTCTGCTTCTAGGCAAGCGTGAGATCAAATAATTTCGAACCTACAGTTCAGTGCCTTTTCCTTAGAGACTGGAGGGAAGCGGCATCCATGAACTCCCACTTCAGCGACAACCCTGATTATAACCTTCTGAGTAGCAAATATCTCCCCCTAGCATACAAAGAAGAACTCAATACATTTTTTATTGTTCACTGAAAAAAAAAAACAAAAAAAAAAAACCATTACATCATCGTAGGGAAAAGCAAGAGAATTAGCAGGAGGAATGAGTAAATGATTGGTCTGTAATCCACATGTACTGGGGTCACTCTGCTCCTGACCAGCCTACACCTCCACCCCCACAAAGCTGATAGTAAATTTCTGATGGGAATAGTCCCCGCTTCAGTGCTGCCCCTGCGAGGCAACCATTCATTCACAAGTAGAGCCTCCATTCATCATCATATCCTCTGCTTTATTTTTCTCATCTATTTATCTGTTCAGTTATTGTCTGTCACTCCACTAGATTGTGAGTTCCCATGGACTTTGTCTATCTAGTTCCAAGCATGGTCCTCATGCCCTGGAATAGTCCTAGGCACATATTGAGTGCTCAGTGTATGTGGAGTGAATGGTCCTGTGATTCCAAGCTCCATCTGGATCCATTTCGTTTATGGGTCTTCTCCTGCCTGTATATGCTGTCTGCGTTCCACAGTTTGTCAACTTGTCTGTGGAACTGTAGCCCTTCCTTAGGTGCCCCTGGAAAACCTCCCAAAGAAGGTGTCTTTGATGTGAAAACCTCCACTGAAAATTTGGGTAGACAAGGAGAGCTACATAGAGGTGACCAGATAGTCTAAAGCTCAACATTCCTGTTTCCTGGATGTAACAGTCTAGTCTCCCTCCCCATCACTGAGACCATCCATAATGCCCCATCCCATAGACCCCTCTGGCATCTGAGGATCTTGCTGTCACCTCTCTTTTCATGTCTTTTCCTTTTTTCAACTCTCTTCATGCTTTTATGCTGAATAACTCAATTCAACTCTTCCTAGATCCTTCTCTGAGCTGAGGTTTGCCCATCTAAAACCCAACGTACCAGCCAAATGAAAGAGCAGCCTGTCTTAGAAAACCTAAAGTTCAGAGATAGAACAGTGTTTTCTTACAGTAGCGCCCCCTTTTCTTTACAGCTAAGATATTCACCAGTTTATCTGATTCTGTTATTTTACCTTTCTGTCCCCCAAAATAATTAGAATAAATACTCAGTGTCCTTCCTATCATCCAACATTTTTAGCTAGAATAAAAGTGATTTAAAAGATGACAGATGGAGACCTTGAGGTAGATAAATAAACCACTAAAAGTCTGGAGCCTAAGGCTAAGTGTAGAAGTGGTGAGAGAGAGACAGGGAACTTTGCCCTTACCTTGCCTTGACGATTGCCTAAGACGTAGGTGGGGTGTCTGTATTTATCAGACTAAGATCTTTATTCATAGGTGGGAGGAGTTGAAAAGAGTCATCATGTAGATTCTTGAATTTCCTTTGCTCCCCGTAAACCTCCTCTGGCCTTTTATATGTGTTAAGTAAAACTAGCTGCTGAAACAGATACACCTAGAATCTCAGAGATTTAATAAGGTTTATTTTCTATTCACATCAGAGTCCAAGATACATTGTATGGTCTTCGATGTGAACATTCAGAGGCCCAGGCCCCTTCTACCTTGTGGTTCCTCTTCTTCTTCATCTTCTCAGTAGCGGGCAGTTAGGGAAAGAGAAATACATCTGCTTCTTACCCACTTGGCCATTTACAAAGCTCTTCTGCTTACATTTTATTGGGTGAACCAATTAATCGGCCCAACCAATTAATTGGCCCATATATGTGTAAAGGTTGATGAAGTTGGGAAATGTAGCCCCTGACTGGCTAGGAAGACCATGGCAGTCAAATAGCTATGTCTGTCACATCCCTGAAGGCAAATTTTCATCTGGAGATTAGTCTCACCTCATTGGACTTCTTACCTTTCCTAGCATCATTTTTCATGGTTTTAAGCGTGAGGCCTCTCTCTATCCCGTATAAACCCCCCAAATGTTTTCCTTTCTCTCAGACTTGCACCCCGCTTAACACCTTTCTTCTCCCTGAAAAAGTTCATTTATTTGTAGGGGGGGACGTCTATACATTGACCTGTTTCTGGACTCTACTCTTTCTCTCATTGGCCAAGACTGTGTCTCTCTGTTTCTGACGCCTCTTCATGAATGCACTGTCGCAGTCTCAGGAGTCCTCAGGACTCAGAGAATCCTGATTCCCCCTACTCAGTCAGGGGCTACATTTCCCAGCCTCCCCTATCCATACACCCACTTATGGCTAGTTGAGCGATGTGACTGATTCTTACCAATGGAATGTGAGCAGAAGAGTTCTGTAAAAACCCACATGGTTATGAAGCAGATGTGGCTGGACGCAGTGGCTCACGCCTGTAATCCCAGCACTTTGGAAGGCCGAGGCGGGCGGATCACCTGACGCCAGGAGTTTGAGACCAGCCTGGCCAACATGGTGAAACCCCGTCTCTACAGAAAATACAAAAATTCGCCGGGCGTGGTGGCGCATGCCTGTAGTCCCAGCTACTCGTGAGACTGAGGCGGAAGAATCGTTTGATCCCAGAGGCGAAGAATCGCTTGAACCAGGAGGTGGAAGAAACGCTTGACCCAGGGGGCGCAGGGTTGCCAGTGAGCTGAGTCGCAACTACCGACCTCACAGCTTGGGCGACAGAGGGAGACTCGCGTTCAAAGAAAAAAAAAAAAAAAAAAAAAGACAGAAGAGATGTACCTTTCTCCATAAGTCACTTTTTCCCATTTTCCAGCCACTCTGAGGAAGAAGCCGCTAGGTAGAAGGGCGGGGGTCTGAATGGTCACATGGGCCATGCAAGAAGCCATGGCCTGCTGCCCCACTTTCACGAGGGCGGCTTCACAGAATGGCATCGGATATAAGAAAGTTAGCCTCTGACACCACCTCATCTCCTTTCTGACTTCTGCTCTCTCATCTGGCCACTGTCCCCTGTTTTTTTAGATTAACCACTAAAACCTTAAGGTATGAGCCTTTCAAAATTGTTTCTTTAATAAAAGACTTGAAATTGGAAAAGACTTCAAAACTCATTCATGATATGGAATTGTAGGCACTGTGATAGGGAGGAAGATAAAATATTTTGAAAAGGTACTAGCCATAGCCTCTTAAATCTCCTACAGTGATCAATATCTATCATTTATTGACATTACCATACACTATGCTAAGTACTACTATATGCTTTAATTGAATTTTTTTCTGCAAACTTATAAGGTTGATTTAATGTTTGTCTTCTCTAACCTTTGGACATCTGAAATGAAGATTATTGCTGGGAAATCTGCCAAGCTGTCTCTCTCTTCTTTCCTTGCTTGGTTTCAGACATCTGCTTATTTTCCTCAGGCATCATAGTTGCATACTTTTCTCTCCATTCCACTGAACTATAAACTGGTGTTTGAGAACATCTCTGTCTGCCACCTATCTGCCTACCTATCTAGTTCTCTGTTCATATTCAAAGGGATTTGAGGCAGTCTTCTTATACATATTTATAAATCCCACAGAACTTAACTGAGCCACTTTTCCATAGAATATGCTTAATAACCATATATTTGAATAATGGATGAATTCCAATTTTCTAAGTTTCACATTCAAACTACTCCTGTAGTTACTAAACCTAACTGGGTATCAGAATCAAGTAGGAGAATTTATTGCTATATCAAGATTTCTGAGGTTGGGTTTTAGAAATCTTTATTTTTAACTACCACCCCAAGAGATTCTGAAGCAGCCAGCTTGTTTCCAGCCTGCAGACTGGCATTTGAAAACCAATGGACCACTTTATCGTTCCTCACCCCAGAATCCTATAATATCTCTTCTTCCCTCCAGTATCCATCCTGCCCTAGACTTCTTCTCTTAGCAACCAAAAACCAGTAACTGAATCAGTTTATCCCGAGATTCTCACCATGAAACAAAGATATGTTCCCAAAGTCTTCAGTAAATAGCTCTACTGGACATCAAAATGTTCCCCTGCCAGTCAGTTCTTACCTGCAAACAGGTAACAATTTCTACAACTCAAATTAAAACCTGAGATCTATTTCCAGGATACTTTTCACCATATTGCTTGTTTTGCCCAGGGAGAGACTCTTTCAAGTCCCCACACTGAGTTTTGCCTCTAAGCTATCCTTCGTATCTACTTAGTATTTGGGAATCCCGCATTCTCAGATGACCTGATTCTGCTGTTTTCTCATGCCGATCCCACCTGCAACATACTCTTCTGGGGAGCTTTTTGTAAAGAAGCTTTTAAAGTAGAACAAGCAGATTCAAGAAAACTGCCATCTGGTTTCCACGCTGCAGATGCCCACATGAGCCTGGAAAAATCTAGCTGGGGAGGAGGTGGAAGATCCTGTGGGCTGGCTGGTAAAGGAAGAAATGAGAAGGGGACTTTTTTCTCCCTTAATGTTCCTACAGTTGGACCTAATCACCATAATTTGAGAGAGAGAGAGAGAGAGAGAGAGAGAATTATCACTATTAGGTGAAAAGTATGGAAAGGCTTAAGACAACAACCTTATTTTTATATTCTATAGTCTAGAGACACACATTGTATGGCCACCTTCGTAGCTCTTTAGAGATCCCCAAGAATGGAATTCTTATCTAATCATTCCCATTTTTTTTCCTCTTGCTTTTGCTTTCTGGCCAAACTCCTGGTGTGACTAAAGGAACAAGATTTTCCAGCTATATGTATGCATGTATATACCATTTTAATTATATATATATGTGTATATAAAATATGGGATCATTTTCTACATTTGCTAAAGACAAAATAGAAGTCAGACTATTAAAACTTAGTTTGATTTCTAAAATTTAGAGTTTTAGAGGTAAATGAAATCCTAGCGATTATCCAATCCAACCAGGTCTTTTGTAGGGGATAAAGTTGAAACTCAGAGAGACAAGTATATACTTGTTAGGTAGGATTTGATACATGGTGGCCTCAGTAATGGGCCCCTCAGATCTCTCTTAAAATAGAAAGATCGTTGCTCTGCCACTGGGAGGGCAGTTGGCAGACAACTTTCAACTGTCAGCCTCCTTAGGGTTCGCCTCAGCTACAGAGAGTAGCCTCGCCCAGGATTGGACGCTTCCTGGGGCAGTCCATACACAACTGATTGAGGTGAGAGTATAAAGGCCCAACATTTTGACCTAATGAGGGACACCTTTATGGGCCTTTTTATCTCCCAAGCTCCCTGTGGGGTTGGCTGAGGCTATCAGGCAGTCAGTGGGCCTGCTTCGTGGCTTGACTTCTCCCTGTGCTTTCCTCTCTAACCCCCACCCAGTGTTGATTGCAAGAGCACTACTCAATAAACTACTTGCACACCAACCTTTATCTTAGACAATGCTTCCCAAGGAACCCAACCTGGAATAAGAACCAAATTAAAATTGTGTCTCCTAGCTCCCGCTAAAATGTTCGTGCTAGAAGTGTGTGTGTGTGTGTGTGTGTGTCTGTGGGTGTATACATGTTCATGTGTTTGGATGACTTTGTGTCTGCATGCATTCCCTGTCTCCATATTTCCCAAGAAACTTCCCATTTTGGGGGTGGAACTATATCTCTTATTTTTCTCCATCATTCACTGCCAGGCTTTTGCCTCTCCAGCAAGATGGTGGTCATCTGGTCTAAACGAATGATTCCTGTTGCTTAACTCAGCTTGTACAAGATTAATAGCAACCTCACATCCTAGCAGTGAATGAGTGACTCACTGAGAAAGCAGAGATCACAAGAAGAGAACTGTAAGGATCCCTGTAGTCTTCTAGCTCATCTGCTGACAGTGACCCCAGAAAACCAGTGGATGGTCACCCTCATTATAGCCAGGATACTCTATCAGACATCATAAAAAATGCTATATATCTTTATGTTTTCTCCACTTCTACCTCCTTCAAGGTTTTGAAATTGCCTGTCCTCTCTATGAGCTAAGGCAGCAGTAGGAAAGCCATCACTCCTTTGTGCCATCTCAGCTACCAGCCTCTCTCCTGGTTCCTTAGCTGCCCCTTGCCTCACCCCAAACAAGCTTGACTATGAGTCAAGGACAATTGCCCCCACACCCCACCAGCTAACCCTGGGCAATACTTCTTCCTTTTTCTTTATGCCTTTCCCATTTCACTGAGTATCATTGACTAGCTGAATGATCTGGGATAGCTTGCTTAAGTTCTCTGACCCTCAGTGTCCTCATCTGGAAATGTGAATCATGGTACTACCTTGCAGGGTTGCTGTGAGGATTAGACAAGATCATGGTGTGAAAGGTCAGGGTCCAAAGCTTTGGCCACAGTGGACGTCCAACTCCTGCAGCTCTTCCTTACTGGCAGGGAGTCTCCTGATCCAGTGTGTCTATGCCGTTAAACGTCCTTTCTCAAACACTGTCCTACCTTCTTCCAAACACCCCCTCTTAGCAAAGAAGGAATAATATTCATAATGCTTTATCCGTTTTCCTAAGTTCAGAAGAAATGCCCAGGTTATATGATCAACTGGAAAATAAACATACATGTACAGCACATTACTTCAATAAGACCCAAAGTTATCCAGAATTCTGTTGTTCTTAAGGGTATCTGTATCAATTATGCACATATAAAATAGCCACACATTTAAAAAATATTCTCACAAATGTGAAAGGGAATTCTAAATGTTTACCACATTTTTAACCACTTTGCTGATTACTTAGGTATTTTCACCTCTCTGCCCTTGCTGTTTATTTCCCTTGAACATTACATCGAAAGTGTGTTGACACACAGACATTTTGAAGTCTTCTCATTTTAAGCCATTCTTCCTTGAAGATTTCTCAGCACCATCCCCTGTCTACTCCTCTTAAGAATGAAAATATCAGAGGGATAAGGGAGCAAATCATGTAACTAAGAAGAAAGTTACATATTTGATGAACAAATAGCATTGCTGGGTTATAGAAAAGACAAACTACTACTTTCAAATATGTGGCTGTATTCTAACTCTGGAAGGCCATGAATCTGTTTTTCAACTGAGAATAATGATGGAAAAGAAGAAAGAGAAAATACTGAGGAATGAAACTAGAGGGAAATATTTTAAAATTTGCTATGTATTTTTGGAGTAAAATCATAAAACTGAAAGTTGATAAATATGTCAGAGAAGAAAAAGAGCATATTATGAAAGATTTTCCTATGGCCTTGATAATGCCATCTGCCTTATCAAACACATTTTAATACTGGGACACTTTTATTTTTATTTCTAAGTTATTATCATTATATTATATGTTGGAGAATTTATTTAACAATATCACAGTTATTTTGGATCAAATCCTATCCTCCAAATTTCTAACAGGAACGTCAGAAAATAAAGAAATACGATGGTTTTGACAAAATCCACACAATGAGAATATAGGACATCCTTTTCTCATACTACAGAGTTTCAATGCATTTGCTAAGAGGAATGAACACTTATGGAACACTGACTCTGTGCTTTGCACTGTTCTAAGAACTTACACGTATTAGCTCATTTATTTTTCACAAAATTCTTGTGAGCTGGGTACTTCACTTTACAGTTGCCTTACATTTTGTGCATTATAGCTCTTCACTTGACAGTAGAAGAAACTGAGGTAGAGATGACTGTGATCTGGCAGGCAGCCATCCCTGCTTCTGGTTTTGACTCTGCCATTACTTGGGACATGACTTTGAGCCTCACAGTTCTAGACTGTCATTTTCTCATCTGTAAGATGGAAATACTTCATCAAATCATCTCAAAGAACTCCTCTTCCTTGAAAACACCCTGATTTGGGGCTTCTATGTTTTGTTCCTAGAAAACTACATTTTGGAATTCCTAAAACACTTTTTGTTTTTTTCTTTTAATGGAAAATTAAGACTATTGTATTAAAACCTCAGCATTTGTCAAGGTACAGAATGGTGTTGCCTGCAGAGTTTGCCTTGGGAATGATGAATTAATTTGTTTATTTATTTTGCCCTATTCTACTATCCAACATTATAATTTACAACTTCTGGGACATTAACTGTATGTTTTTTTTCCCCATAAGTTACTGGGGTACAGGTGGTGTTTGTTTACGTGAGTAAGTTCTTTAGTGGTGGTTTGTGAGCTTTTGGTGCATCCATCACCAGAGCAGTATACACTGCATCATATTTGTAGTCTTTTATCCCTCACCTCCCTCCCACTCTTCCCCTCAAGTCCCCAAGGTTCATTGTATCATTCTTATGCCTTTGTATCCTAATAGCTTAGCTCCCACATATCAGTGAGAACATACAATGTTTGGTTTTCCATTCCTAAGTTATGTCACTTAGAATAATAGTCTATAATCTCATCCAAGTCAATGCAAATACTAATTTATTCCTCTTTATGGCTACATAGTATTCCATCATATGTGTGTGTGTGTGTGTATATATATATATATATATATATATATATATATATATATTCTTTATCCACTCATTGATTTCACAGTTTCTTTACCCACTTGTTGATTGATGGGCATTTGGGTTTGTTCCACGATTTTGCAATTGTGAATTGTGCTGTTATAAACATGCGTATCCAAGTATCTTTTTCGAATAATGACTTATTTTCCTCTAGGTAGATAGCCAGTAGCAGGATTTTGGGATCNTCATATGTGTGTGTGTGTGTGTATATATATATATATATATATATATATATATATATATATTCTTTATCCACTCATTGATTTCACAGTTTCTTTACCCACTTGTTGATTGATGGGCATTTGGGTTTGTTCCACGATTTTGCAATTGTGAATTGTGCTGTTATAAACATGCGTATCCAAGTATCTTTTTCGAATAATGACTTATTTTCCTCTAGGTAGATAGCCAGTAGCAGGATTTTGGGATCAAATGGTAGTTCTACTTTTAGTTCTTTAAGGAATCTCCACACTGTTTTCCATAGTGGCTGTACTAGTTTACATTCCCACCAGGAGTGTAGAAGTGTTCCCTGTTCACTGCATCCACGCCAACATCTACTGTTTTTTGATTTTTTGATTATGGCCATTCTTGCAGCAGTAAGGCAATATTGCATTGTGGTTTTGATTTGCATTTCCTTGATCATTTGTGATGTTGAGCATTTTCTCATTTGCTTGTTGGCCATTTGTGTATCTTCTTTTGAGAAATGTCTATTCATGTCCTTAGCCCACTAAGGGCTAAGGGATTTTTTTTTTTTTCTTACTGATTTGTTTGAGTTTGTTGTAGATTCTGGGTATTAGTCCTTTGTCAGATGTATAGATTGTGAAGATTTTCTCCCACTGTGGGATGTCTGTTTACTCTGTTGACTGTTCCTTTTGCCATGCAAAAGCTCTTTAATTAGGTCCCAGCTATTTATCTTGTTCTTACTGCATTTGCTTTTGGGTTCTTGGTCATAAAATCCTTGCTTAAGCCAATGTCTAGAAAGGTTTTTTCAATGTTATCTTCTAGAATTTTTATAGTTTCAGGTCTTAGGTTTAAGTCCTTAATCCAGGAAATGATGAATTTATATTTCAAGCAGGAAAGAATAAGAAATTGGGTCAATGTACTTCAAAAGGGAAAATATATATAAAATCTTAGAAGAGGGTAGGAGGTGGAAAATATTTCAAGGATAGGTAAGTGAGGGATAAGGGAGGGGAGTTGAACACCACAACATATTTTTCCTTTGAGAAGACCATCTGCTGAAATTCTGAACATGAGAACAAAGTGGAATTTGAAGGATCTGGAATAAATGAAGTGAAAGAAATGCTGAGAAATCTTCAGACTGAGCAATTTCTAGACAAATGAAGGGGAGTCATGTGACTTGTCCTGCTGGTCCACCCAAAGTATGTGAGTTCTTAGACAGCGAACTATGCTGAGAGCTCTCTGAATGAAAGGGTGTGATCCAAGGACCACAGCATCAGAGAGCCCCACAGCAAGGGGCTTGGATGGATGTTGAGGAGTGTAGGCATTTGGCACGTAGGAACTGAAATAGGAGCAGAGTGTGGATTATATTACACAGAATGAAGCAGCATTTTGTACGAGTAAACTACAGAACATTAAAACTCCTGAGATCCTATATGTCATTTACTTCTCATGCTTCCTCTCACAGATGAGAACACTGAGGCCCAGTAAAGTGAAGGGACTTTACAAAGATTATTGTCTTTGAAACCGATGTATTGAGGATAAAAAGCAGCATGAATTTTAGGAACAGATTTAAGGTTCAAAAAATACTCTCTTTTATTCTCTTAAATATAGGAATACATTTTTCTCAAAGAATGCACTAAGTGGTAATCCTTGGACCCTTCAGCAATCATTTTGAAGGTTATAGTATTTATCATGTCTTCTAAACTGCCATTGTGTTTTCCTTATGTAAGGAATTATGAATCAGCTTAATTAACAAGCTTATCTTTATTGTTTTTATAATGCCTAATTTAGGGTAACAGTAAAACAAAACTATTTTAAAACACAAGAATTAAAGCAACAGAAAACATTTATTTTAAAATCTACCAAACACAAAAACCTTCCCTAGAGGAAAGCAGCAATGATACAAGGGCCTGAGAAGCTGAAGAAAAGGAAAAGAAAATCTACCAGTGGTTATTTTTAGCAGTTGTAGTTTTAAAATTTTATGTGGCTAAAGTTAAAAAGTAATCCATCAGAATGGAAATTGATTAATCACCAAAAAATAAAGAATGAAATAGTTTGTGTTTTCAGTGACTTAAAGAATATTTTAATCTAGCTGCCAGATCTACAACCTACTATAGTTCTTCACATCTCATGTTTTCAAAAATGGCCAAATCTGTAAAGAGGAAAATAAAAAATGCTTTGAAAGCATTTTTTTATAATCAGAAACTCAGATCTCAAGCGAGGCCCCAGAGTCTATCTCCAATAGCCAGTGTAGAGTCTATGACATGGGTCTAAGGGATGGAGCTGGGGCATCTTTCATTTCCTCTTCTATCTTAAATCAGACTGTCACTAACATTTGGTCCTTGCCTTTGCAAGAGGAGCCAGTTTCCATCCCTGGTTTTTGGCTCCTGATTCTTCATGAGGGCTCTTGAAATTACATGCTCCAGGCACTGTAAGAAGGCCAGGAATGAAGGGCTTTGGAACAGAAAAGGGGCCTTTGTGTTTGCCTTAGTTTGTTCCTGCTGCTGTAACAAAATACCCGAGACTGGATAATTCATAAACAGCAGATATTTATTTCCCATGGTTTTGAAGGCTGGAAGTCCAGAATCAAGTGCCACCAGGTTCCATGTCTGCAGAGAGTCTGGTCTCTGCTTCTAAGATGACATCTTAATGCCATATCCTCTGCAGGGAATAAACACTGTGTCCTCACAGGGCAGAAGGGATAGAAAGGCAAAAAGGACTGAACACTGTGTGAAGCTTCCTTTCATAAAGACCTTAATTCCATTAACAACTGAGGAGTCCTCATGACCTAATCTCTTCCTAAATGTTCCACCTCTTAATACTATGGCTTTGGGGGATTAAGTTTCTACATGAATTTTGGAGGAGACAGAAACATTCAAACAACAGCAGCCTTCTTTCCCTTTGATTGAAGAAAGAAACTAGCAGTCCAGTGGTCTCTGGCATGCAGAGCCTGTGGGCAGCATCTGCCCCTGTGGAGAGGAGAGGAGAGAAGATGTCATGGCTGACATTCTTTTTGTCCCTTGAGGCTGCTCTTCACTGCGCTGGTATTTCTCCTGGTCAGGCCAAAAGCAAAGAGCTGACCGCAATCAGCTGAACAATGGAAGGAGGTCTCTCCTGATGGCTTTGAGGACCCAAGTGGAATGAGTATCATAGGCAAATGCTGTAAGCTGGGATTTGGGCCATTTCAGAGAATCAGCTACCTCTTGTACATATCCTTTTTGAGAGCGGCCTTAAGTGCCATGTTACCCCATCTGTAGCTGCCCAGTGGCTCTTGAGGCCATTCAGACAACAGCTATCCCTGCAGTCAAACTCTTTCTTATTTGAGAAGACGGTCCAGACATACTGAAGAGTAGTTTTGAGTTTGTCCTTTGCAGGGCTTACTGAGAATGTCAAAATTATTTGGGAACTGGCCTGGAGAGTTTACAGCTAAGAGTTTTAGTAAAGATTTCTCCTTCAAATTCATCTCTTCGTCCCTACCATAGCTTTTTTCAGCTACCAGTGTTTCTCCTCTGGATTACTGTGACACTCTTAATTATCTTATTGCCTCAAAGCCCTTCTCTTCTGTACCACCTGAAGAATGTTCTGGAATCACAGATCTGCCTCCTGCACTCATAGCCTTGCACTTCCTACCCCTTGTTTTCTGCTGGGCATCAATGCCCTCTAGAATCTGGCTCTCTTCATCACCTCCTGTTCCTACTTCTCACCTCGCCACATGGGCCAGCCTTTCCCCATTTGATTTTCTGGCACATAGTGCAGACTTGTTTTCAGATGTTAGGCCTGATGTCACCTCCTGTGGGACAACTGACTCCCTCCATCTGGGTTGAGCATCCCTTTCCAGTAGACTTCGCTGTGCACACGTTCATTGCCCTCACCAGAGTGTGAGCCCCTGGAGGCCAAGGGCTGTGTCTTACTCTCAAGTCCCCAGAGCCTGGTCCAAGACTTGACACTTGCAACAGCTCAATCCATGTTTGGGGAATGAATGAAGGGTGTCAGTGACTCTGACAACCAGAGAGGAAGAACTGCCTGCCACTCGTAGCTAGATCTTGCTGCTTCTTCCATTTTCCTTTCTTTGCTGAGGTTGAATATGCCAAGATTCCCCAGTACCCCTCGGCAGCCAGGAGGAGGGTGAGGAGAGGGGAGCTTTTGTTCCTCCTCCAGATGGCTGAAGCTGGGATGGAGCCCAGCAGCTGTGTTTGGGTGGAAGGCGAGAGGGCAGATGGCCTGGTGTCTGTCTGCAGACAGCCTGAGAGGCTACAGCCCTGGTGCAAGGCACTCTTTGCGGTGAACTCCACAGGGCAGTGGTGGCATAGAGCAAACGCCAGGGCAGGGCACTGTGCTAGCATTCACCGATCAACAATGGCTGGTGTGATCTTGAGGCAGCAAAAAGAAAATCCTTTATGCGTGAGACCCTCATGTTTCTGGTGGTGGCTTTTAACGTTTCAATCTAAACAAAGCCTTTTCTATATGAAAACTCTCTTAATTACTATCATTTAAACATTGGTTTAATACAAGCAAGCCTCATTAGGTTTCGATTTTGTTTTCTGCAAATTTTGGCAGCTGTTGAATTATTCACCCAACCAACGCTGGTGGGGGGGGGGGCAGCTGGCAGAGGAGGGGGTTCTTCATTCATTGCTGAAAATATTTAGAACCAGAATATGATACCAGGCCTAATAATTTGTACTAGGACAGTAGTCACATGCTTAGACCCCAAGGTGCTCACTGATGTCATCCTATCATCAGGAAATTCTTTCTTTTTTTTCTTTCTTTTCTTTTTTTTTTCTTTTTTTTCTTTTAAAAAAAAAAAAACAGGATCCTTGGAGGACCAGAGTGAGAGCTAGAATCAACATTGTTACCACCTTTCTGACTGCCCCTTCTCTCTTGATCCAAAGCCAGTCAGTCCAAAAGGCAAGGCACAATGTCATACCTGTGTTCTGAGGATATATGGGTGGCTCCTTAAGATGACAATTTATAGTGAACACATTTATGAAATAAACTCCAAATCCAAGATTCTGTAATCATCCATTTTGATAATCTTTGTCCTAAACATTCAAGCTAAAATGTGACTTAAAATCACATTTTAGTTTCTGCACATAGTAAAATCAAGCGTTTGAAAGATGTGATGTCATGGTGCTGTCACATTGCGTAGGTATAAACTATCTTCCCCCCAAAATGATTTTTTAAATTATCATACTTGAAGTTCTGGGGTACATGTGCATAATGTGCAAGTTTGTTACATAGGTATACATGGAATATTATGCAGCCATAAAAAAGGATGAGTTTATGTCCTTTGCAGGGACATGGATGAAACTGGAAACCATCATTCTCAGCAAAGTAACACAAGAAGAGAAAACCAAGCACCCAAAATGATTTTTAACAACAATAAGAAATTAAAATCTATTGAGAATTCACTGGGGGCATCCTGGTGAGGAAAGTGGAATTGTCTTCTTTCCTGCCCTCTTCCCCAAAATACACATTCCCACATACCATGGGGAGAGAACCCCAGCATTAGAATATTCGTGATTCTTTAAGACATCTGTTAACAAAACAGTTGTGGCCAGAGGGTTCCTGGATTTCCTTCTTGTGCCTGACACCTTGGCATCCCCTCACCAAGGGTTCCTGGCTGCCAGCTAGGCTTTGCCTGAATTGACCAACATGGCAGCCAGGAGCCACATGAGGTGACTAAAATAAAAATGTAAACTAAGTAAAATTAAATATGTTAAATTTTCAGTGCCTCAGCCACACTAGTCACATTTCAAGTCACATTTCATGCACCTCTCAGGAGGCGCACGCGGCTACCGGCTACTGTATCAGACAGCACACATATAGAGCATTTTCATTATCACAGAAAGTTCTATCAGACAGCGCTGCTTAAGACTAACTAGGCAATTCACTCTAGCATCAATTCAGGCTTGGTTGATTTTATGATTAAATTGATTCGTTGTTTGAATTTATTAATCAGTTCAGTTGGAATAACTGTGCACTCAGGCAGCTGTTGAGATGACAGAAGTGATTTGTTCCATAAAATGTTAATGGCAAGAGTGCAAGTATGAACAATAGTAATAGCTGACATTTATCGAGCACTTATGCTTCAGGCACTGTGCTAAAGACTTAACCTGCGTTATCTTATAATCTTGGCAACAACTTTATTATTATCCCAACTTAATAGGAGGGAAAAATTAATAGCAGAGGTGGAAAGGGTCTTTAGCATTTATCTCTTTGACCATCTCAGTTGACAAAGCTCAGACTCTGAAGTCAGAGTGCCTGAATTTGATTGAGTGGCCTTGGGCAAGTAACTTAACCTCGTTGTGCCTCAGTTTTCTCATCTGTAAATGGAGAAAATAGTAGGCCCTAGCCGATAGATTATTGTGAAGTTTCAACATGAACAGTTCATGTGAAGTACTAAGAGCACAGTGCTCTTTGATTATTTATTATATCTTTTTTTTCCTTTTTTTTTTTTTCATTTTTTTATTATACTTTAAGTTCTAAGGTACATGTGCATAACGTGCAGGTTTGTTACATATGTATATTTGTGCCATGTTGGTGTGCTGCACCCATCAACTGGTCAGCACCCATCAATTCATCATTTATATCATGTATAACTCCCCAATGCAATCCCTCCCCGC
>NW_016816502.1:845566-859515 GCF_001698545.2 Rhinopithecus bieti | reverse complement strand
TGCCATGTTGGTGTGCTGCACCCATCAACTCGTCAGCACCCATCAATTCATCATTTATATCATGTATAACTCCCCAATGCAATCCCTCCCTCCTCCCCCCTCCCCATGATAGGCCCCAGTGTGTGATGTTCCCCTTCCCGAGTCCAAGTGATCTCATTGTTCAGTTCCCCCCTATGAGTGAGAACATGCAGTGTTTGGTTTTCTCTTCTTGTGATAGTTTGCTAAGAATGATGGTTTCCAGCTACATCCATGTCCCTACAAAGGACGCAAACTCATCCTTTTTTATGGCTGCATAGTATTCCATGGTGTATATGTGCCACATTTTCTTTATCTTAACTGCTTTGATTACTTATTATAGGTGAGGAAAATCCAAGGAGATTAATGCCCAAGGTCACATAGTCGATAAAAGCCCGATACTCTTTCCATTATACAAACTCTTCTTGCGTATAAGTCACATTGTGCCCTCCTTCCTTATCCCCACAAGCTTTCACTAGCTTGGCCCCTTTTATCTTAATCACTTGGCAGCCAACTGCTAGTATGATGAGTGACATCAGCACTTTTGCCTTGGCAAAGTCTGCGATGACTGTCCCATGGAGGCAGCCAATTTCCAGAGCTTTCTGGCTTGGTGACATGTGGAGAGTAACCTAGATGATCTCCAAGGTCTCTGTCACTCCCAACGTTCTCAGATGATTTAAACTAAGAAAGCAAAAGCAGGTTTCCCTATTAGGTAAAAGAGAACACATCTTTTGACCCAGTTGTCTGGATCTTAAGGTTTTTGTTTTTTTAATTTATTTCTTTCTTTTTTCTTCTTTTTTAGGAGAAAAATAGTTGAGAAAAAAAAAAGACAGAAAAAAAAATTAGTTCACTAGGCTAGCAATATCCTGGTGGTCACTTACACAGCACTTTTTATTTGTATGGAGCCTCAGTTACCCACATGTGGGTTAGGGTGGTCCTGATGCCAGGCACTGCCTGAGATACTCATTTTGGTTCACCCTTGTGCTGACCCAAGGTGCTCACATTAGAGTACTTGGTTTTCTTAAGAGGATGCCAACTCACTGAGGGTTCATGTGATTGGATCTGTCTGTTCCTACCTGAAAATTTGAGGACTGAAGAGAAAAATTCTCTTTAACCTCAGCACCAGGAATGGCTGCACAACTCTTGAGCAGCTGATTGGTTTTTATCTTATAGACACTGAATACATAATTCATAGTATTTTTCTGATCTTGTTGGCTGCTATAGCCAAATTTGCAACCTGTTTCTAGCAATATGGCACGTATTTGGTACACAAAACCTACCCCTGGTGGCTTTTTCATATTTTTTCCTATCATCGTTTCAATTCTTCAATTATTTTCAGCACTACGCAGGATATAGGATATAAATAATAAAGGTAATCTTTGGTCCCATTTCAGGACCTGGAAAAAGCCCCAGGCATCCCAGTCTATTCAGTTTTCTCCAAAGGGCTTAGGTCTTCTCATTTTTTAATTGCATAAAAAATATAAATTGTGGACACCACAGATGCTATTGTTCCCTGTGGTGTGGTGAAGTGTTGCACATCATGTTGTTCTATAGGAGAGGGGTAAGACAAAAAGGTACTGGTTATAAAAAAGAAAAGGCAAAAGGGGATCCAAAATATAAAGGAAAGAATTAGAATTGAGGGGGTTAGCTTGGAGACCCTGGAGATAAATTTGCCTGCATGACTGTTTTTCCATGAGCCAATCTTCAGCACTCATCAGCTCCATCTGGCACAGGTACCCAGGGAGGCCTTCTGCAGTGCAAGTTTTAAAATCTACTTTAAGCTTTCTATGGCAGTAATTCTCAAGCTATTTGCATACAGATCACCGTAATTCTTATCAAAATTATTTTGATTCAGTGGATCTTGGATGGGGCCTAAGATTCTGCATTTTTAACAAGGTTCCAGGTGATGGAGATGCTATCAGTTCAAGATCCACACTTTGAATATCGAGAATCTACAGGTCTTATATGGCAGCAGTTGGCAATTGGGGATTTCTGGACTCACAATCTTCTGGGTCCAAGCCATCTTTTCCAGTCTTGCTAGTGAAGATCTTGAGGCTTAAAGTCAGCATTACTTGGATTTCCATACACAGATGATCATAATGTAAAATAGTGCAGCCACTTTGGAAAACAGCCTCCCAGTTCCTCAGAATGTTAAACATAGAGCTATCATATGACCCAGCAGTTCTACTCCTAGGGATATACCTAGGAATAATTAAAGCATATGTTTCTGAATAAACCTGTACACAAATGCTTATAGCTGCATTAATTCATAATAGCCCAAAAGTGGGAATAGCCCAAATGTCCACAAACTGATGAATGGATAAAACTGTGGGTTATCCATACCAGAGAATATTTTTCAACAATAAAAAGGAATGAATTACTGATAGATTCCACAACATGGATGAATCCTGAAAACACTACACTAAGTGAAAGAAGCCAGTCATAAACAGCCAGGTGTTGTATGATTCAATTTATGTGAAATACCCAGAACAGGCAAATCTATAGAGACAGAAAGGAAATTAATGGTTGCCAGGGGCTGAGGGAGGTGGAATGGGGAGTGACTGCAAATGTGCACAAGGTTTTTTTTAGGGATGATGAGAATGTTCTAAAATTAGATTGTAGTGATGGTTGCACACCTCTATAAATATTAAAAACCACTGAATTATACACTTAAAGTGGGTGAATTTTATGTGTGAATTATATCTCAAAGCTGGTAAAAGTCTTGTAGAGGTAGAGGGGTACAGAGTATATCTTAAGAAAGCCCTGCATCCACTGCCTTCTATCCAAGCAGTAGTTCTCTGCCCTATCTGGGAGTGCATGCTTCCCCTTCTCCTTGTTGGGAAACCCTACGCCTCATTATGTGCTCTCTCAGGCCTTGGTGATGTATCTATATTTAAAGCAATCTCACCCAGATTTTTTGAGTGTGCTAGAATATTGGGTTATTAAAAATAGGCTGTGAAACCTCAGAAAAATTTGAAAACTTTAATGCTCTAATTTTAATTTCTAATTAAATGAACACTTCATCTATGTTGCAACAGAGCGCACCCTTCGTACTGTCAGTAATGTTGTGACAACAAGACTGAGTTAGAAAAGTTATGGAAGCTCAGGTCAATTTACTGTTCCTGTTTTGCTTATAAGACCTCAGTTCCCACTTAGAGTCCATAAATATCTGCAAAACCAAACCAGCGAGAACATTGCTCAAACTTTGCTTTTAGAAGAACAATAATTTTCTTTCATGTAATAAATACCGGCATTTCCTCTTCTGTATCTGTTCTCAAAAAGCTGATGCTATATTATTTACTGATAAATAAAATTTGGAAATCTGCTTCAGACCTAGTGGATATCAATACCATTAATTTAAAGGTGGATTTTCTGTCATAAATATATATTTTAAAATGTAAATAAAATTAAATTTGTGCTTGCAATTTAATGGATTTACCACAATACAAAAATATCCTCAGCTGATGGGGATTTTTTCGACAATGCTAGCTCTGCATGTGAATGGAGAAGCTCATTCCTTACAGGGTGTGATTGGCAACTGGCCAATTGCCTCTCCTTTCCCATCTTCTGCCCACCCTTTCCCAACAGTCTCCGTTGACCATGACTGAAGTTACACAGTTAAAGGTTTAGTTATTTCACTGGCTTAGTTATTCCTCTACTGATCTTTTTAAAAAATACAAACACCCTTGGGAGAAGCATATTTAACACTTATAAACCACCAATACCTTGGCTAAACAGATTCCTTATCAGATATTTTCACCGTGGTAACTCAGAGCAGCACTTAGCAAAAAGGGAATCAGAGGCCTGGCACAACCCCCAGGGTCATCATTACTTAGTTCAGGGCCTTAGTTTCTTTATTTACAAAAAGAGAACAATGGGTCAGGCTCAGAGGCTCATGTCTGTAATACCAGGACTTTGGGAAGCTGAAGGAGAAGGATCATTTGAGCCTAGGAATTTGAGACCAGCCTGGGCAACATAGTAAGACCCTGTCTCTACAAAACAAATCTTTAAAAAATGAGCTGCGTGTGGTGATGTACACCTGTAGTCCTAGTTATTTAGGAGGCTGAGGCAGGAGAATCACTTGAGCCCAGAAATTCTCTAGGCTGCAGTCAGTCATGATCGTGTCATTGCACTCCAGCCTGGGTGATAGAGCAAGGCTCTGTCTCAAACAAAACAAATCAAAAAACCCAGATATAAAAATGTTTAATAAAATTTAAGCACATCCAATTTGACATTATATAAAAAGAATAGCACTTTATAACAAAGTCAGGCTTACAAGCGGCTTGCTCTCTAAAAACAGCCTTCTTCCTTCCCGATAGATTGCAAGTCTGTGTTTGTAAAGTCATGATTCTCTGTGAGAAGATGAATTGTATGCGTGACTATTTTACTCTTGGTTACTACTGCATCTATCAGCTTGGGGAAAAATGTGTTAGAGACAAAATAAAATGGTTTTAATCTTAAAAGAAAAGAAAAGAGAGAACAATGGTGGTGGTAACATCTGCCTTGCCAGCCTCCCAGGTAGAATCACAGGTGGTGAGTCAGACGACTGTGAGTTTACAAACATGCAACACAGCAGCATTTGATGAACCTTCATGATGTGCTGGACGCTGTTTAGGGACCCAAATAGACCATTTCACTGCAACGGCATGCAGATCTGAAAGCTCCTATTTTCTACATGCTTCCTGTGGAAAACACAAAATGGGTTAGATTTTTTCCCCAATCTCTTGTAAAAATTTTCAATCGGATATAGAAGTTGAAAGAAATTGACAGTGAGCACACCTATATCTACCACCTAGATTCTACAATTAACATCTTACAATATTTGTTTTATCATACTTCTCTCCATCTATTTAGGATTTTAAAATTGTTTTCATCTTTTGCCTTATGTGATACTTATTAAGATAATTTATTCAACATCAATATGTTCAAATAAGGAAACCAAATAAGGCTTTTTGCATGGGTGAGGGCCATCCCACTTGGTCATTTATAGTCTAATAAAAACCTTAACTGCCTAATTCTCCTAACCCATCTTCCAAAAAAAAAAAAAAAAAAAAAAAAAAAAATGTGCAGTTGTCATATTTAGGTAAGAACCCAAAGGAAGGAAACAGGAGGATTGCTTTTGCTTTTGTTTTTGTTTAAGCACCATTGACATGAACAGACAGGGAGAATGTACTTTTTTTTCAAAAACAAAGAAAAAAGAAAGAGAAAGACTGGGTTGTTATTAAAAGCCCTAAGATAGGCTGGGCGCAGTGGTTCATGCCTGTAATCCCAGCACTTTGGGAGGCCGAGGCGGGCGGATCACCTGAGGTCAGGAGTTCGAGACCAGCCTGACCAACATGGAGAAACCCCGTCTCTACTGAAAACATAAAATTAGCCAGGCGTGGTGGCATCTGCATGTAATACCAGCTACTTGGGAGGTTGAGGCAGGAGAATTGCTTAAACCTGGGAAGCAGAGGTTGCGGTGAGCCAAGATCATGCCATTGTACTCTAGCCTGGGCAACAAGAGTGAAACTCCAACTCAAAATAAATAAATAAATAAAATAAAAGTAAAAAATAAAACAAATACTATAAAAAAAGTTTAAACAGCTCTCATTGCTGGTTTCGGTTGTGTGCTCTATACCTGAAGAAATGCCCAAGGAAAAAGATATGATCCTAAAACCAAATAAAGATTCATCTCCCAGAGGGGCCAAAGTTTTCTGTATCAAAGGCAGAGAAGGCACTGGAATACTATAATCTGGAATAGAAGCTTTTTGGAAGATAATAATAAACACCTTGCAATAGTACTGAATTGCATGTTCCAAATATAGTCATTCAAGTATCCTTTCACTGTACTTGCCTCAGCATATTAATAGTTTTCTTTAAACCAACTTGTCTTTTACTTAGATATATATATGTTAAAAAGAGATCTTATATCATAAGTAGAAAACCAGGAGTATTTGCCATAAACAGAAACTAACTTTGAAAATTAGTGCCATGCAAACCAAACAATGTTGTTAACTTTTAGCTCCAACCTGGGGCTTGACAAAAGCTCTGAACCTGGGCCTGTTCTCTGTTTAAAAAAGAAAAATAGCAAGATAGGCAAGAGTTAGAGAACTGTTAAAACACTCATGTGGAAACTCTTGTTGATTTAATTAGAAGGACTGAAAGATATTTTAAAAGAATAAATTTCTTAGTATGTGATTCAGGGTAATATAAAACCAAGTCCTTGTACTATTTTGTGTACCATCATGGTATACGACCCAGACTGGGTTTCCATCTCAAGAAGCAAGAAAAAGAAATACAAATGAAACAGACCAAAAAACAAAAAGACTGGAAATAAAGAAAAAAAGAAAAATTGATGAAATAGAAATGGAGGTAGAAACAAAATCGGAATAACACAAAAAATTGTTTTAGTGGAAACATGAATAAAATTGGTAAATTCTGACTATACAATTAAGAAAAAAACTGATGCAAGAGGAAATAGGAAAAATAAGTAATCCTATATTGATTTTAAAAACTGAATCGGTAATTAAAAGCCTGCCCCACCCCAGAAAACAGAACAAAACTGTATGCTGGGATGGCTTTGTTGATAAATTTTTCTGAATACTTAAGGGAAAATTAATACACTTTTCAAGAAGAATGAGGAAACAATTCCAAATTTGGGGGGTTTATGAGGCCAGCATAATTCTAATATCAAAAACTGCCAAGGACATTCTAAGAAAGGACTATTATAGGCCACTATGTTTTAAGAGTAAAGACATTACAATCCCAAACAAGATAACATTAATACATTTAATCTATTGATAAAGAAATGAGATTATACATTGACCAAGTGAAGTTTTAAGAAACTACAAAACTTATTTATTATTCAAAAATTGATCAAAGTAGTTCACCAAATTAACAAAACAAAAGAGAAAATCATAGTATCACTTCAATAAATGCAGAAAAAGCATTTGCCAAAATTCAAGTTATACATGATAAAAGCTCTTAGTAAACTAGGATAAGATGGGAACTTCCTTAATCTGATCAAGAGTACCTGTAAAATTCTTAAGGTTAACATTACATAAATGGTAAAATATTGATCTCCTTACCCCCAAGGCCAGAAATAAGACAAGAATGCCCACTATCACCACTGGTATTAAGCATTATGTCGGAGGAACTAGTTAGTTCATTAAGGCAAGAAAAATATACATATAAAGGTTGGAAATGAAGAAGTGACACTGTTTTTAATCAGACAATATAGTGGAATGTACATAGATTTATCGAGTAACCTTGCTAAATTGAATTATTCAATAGTGTGAAGATGTCAATTCTTCCCAAATTGACCTACAGATTCAATGAAATTCCAATCACAATTCTAGTAGATTTTTTTGTGGAAATTCATAATATTTTTATGGAAATGCAAATGGCCTAGAATAATCAAGACAGCCCTGAAGAAAAACACAAAGTTGAAGGATTTACACAACCAAATTTCAAGATTTGCTATAAAGCTACAGTGATTCATACAGTGGTACTGGCCTGAGGACAGGCAAATACATCAACAAAATAAACTAGAAAGCCTAGAAATATACCCACATACATACAGTTACTTGATATGCAATAACAACGCAAAGGCAAAAGTAGAATCTTTTCAGTAATGGTTTTATAGCAATTGTATATCCATATAGAAAAAAGAACTTTGCCTTCTACATCAGACACAAAATATTATTTTGAGATTGATAGTAAAAATCACATGTGAAGGATGAAAAAATAAAGCTTCTAGAAGAAACAGAATAATATCTTCATGAACTTGGATTAAGCAGAGATTAAATAGGACCCAAAAAGCACTAACTGTAAAACGTTAATTAATTGAACATCACTAAAATTAAGAACTTCTACTTATCAAAAGTCAGACACCATTAAAGGAGTGAAAAGGCAAGCCATAGCCTGAGAGAAAATATTTGGAATACATGCATCCAACAAAAGACTTACATCCAGAATGTATAAAGAATTCCTATAAATCAGTAAGAAAAAAGACCAACACCTAAATAATAAATGAGCAAATAAATTAGTTGGTGTGGTGTCACACAAGCACCTGTAGTTCTAACTACTCGGGAGTCAGAGGCAAGAGGATCACTTGAGCCAGGAGTTTTAGGCTGTAGTGAGCTATGACTGTTCCACTGCACTCCAGCCTGGGCAACAGAGTAAGATCCTGTCTCTAAAAATGAAGAAACAAGAAAGGTCAAAAGACATGAAGAGACACATGGCAAAGGAGGATATTCAAATACCTAACTGTCTAATAAAGCTATGGGAAAGTGCTTAACATTATTACTCATAAGGGAAATAGAAATTAAAACCACAATGAAATAACACTATATACTCATCAGAATGGCTAAATTTAAAGACTGATGATACAAACTACTTATTAAGATATCAAGCAACTGAAACTCTCATATTGATGGTGACAGTATAAATGCCTACAAGTCCTGGGAAGTTGTTTGGCATTATATAGCAATGTTAATACATAACTATCTTTTGACTCTACGATCCCACTCTTAAGTGTATATCCAAGAGAAATGAAGCCTGTGTCTACTAGAAGACATGTACAAGAATGTTCATAGCAGCTTTCTTCATAATAACCAAAAATTGGGAACAAATCAAATGTCCACCAACAGAAGAACAGGTAAATAAATCCTGGCCTATTTATACAAGGAAATACTACACAGTAATGAAAAATACACAGAATGACATATGTGACTCTCATAAATATTAAACTTAGCAAAAGAACCCAGACACAATAGAGTACATACTCTATGATGTCATTTATATGAAAGTCAAGAAGAGGAAAATGGTGTACTTCATTTCATTGCAATTCATCTCAAATGTACACAAAAGTTACATGTATAGAGTACATAAAAATAAGAGAATCTCTGTTCTTTTAGTAAATAGACATTATCAAAAGGATCAATTCCATTAACCCTTCTGAATGCCTGTCTTATAATCTAATCACTGTTTAGCTGGGAAGACTGGGTAGGAGCATGATGTTCTTGGAAATTTATAAAAAGCCAAAAAAAAAAACAAAAAAAAAAGCCCTCAGCAGTACATTACATATCAGATCCCTGTTGTGAAATAATGCTTTAAGATAACCACTGGGTGCCCACCCCAAACCAGGATTTTCCTGCAGCTCTTCCTCCCACTCCAGCTTGTGGGGAGTTCAGTGCACTTTGTCTCAGGGTAGGAACTACACAGCAGAGAGGGAGAGAAGCTGTTTTAGGTCTAAATGCCTTAAGCCACAGCAGGGACCGGAATCGCACAGGATATAGGACAAAAGATTTCAAAGAACACATAATGGCTCAGAGCCAGTTTTACCCACCCTCCAAACTAGCAATACATAATTCCTGGATTAATGGCAGAAGAGGACCGGAGGGAAGTATAAAAAGCTGGGCCCCTGAAGAGGTCCCCCTACCGTTCTCCCACCTCCCACACTCTCTCCCTCTCACCCCTGCCCTGTCTTCCGTGGGGGTGGAAGGAGGAGTGACAGAAACCCAACTAGGTTTGAGGAATTCACGTGCAGAGGGCATCTATTATTGCTTTCCAAGCAGAATCTGGGGGGTGGTAAGATTCCCCGGTTGATCCTGCACTAGCAGGACACAGGGGTGACCAGTAAAATGGTTCTATGGGGTGTCCCAGATGAGGGGCCTAAAGCAACCTCATAGAATTCCCGCATGCTCACAAGCAGAGACGGGAGATACATGGAAAAGTAGACAAAAAAGTTGGCTGAGAGAATAAAAAAGAGCCACACTTGGGGAGGCCCAGATGTCAGAAGTGGGGATGGATAACAGCACACCTATGGACTGAACAGGAGAGAAAATGCTGTGAATCTTAGCAGATGCCAGCCTCACAGATGATTCCTAAGAGCCAGATGTCCTTTCCCAAAGCTGTGACATAAGCCTCCTGGAACCTAGCCACAAACTCAGCGAGAAAAGGGAACCCTGAATTGGCTGAGATTAAGTTTCTGCCACCAGACAGGATGAAAGCTAAAATATGAATTCAGTTGTCAAAGAAAAACAAAGAAAAGTATTTCTACCGCAATCGGGAATGTATCCTGGGGTTTCTACACCTTATGCTTTTCTAGAGTGTGAGTGTTTGGGCTGTGGGTACTCCAATCGTCTGCTCATCCTGCTCTCATAAGCAGCACAACAAGGCTATATGGAGACTCTGGATTTCCCTGTGCAAAACCCATTCTACTTCTAGCTATAAGGCAGTGTGAAGCAGCAGAAGAATGGGGGAGGTAGCCTCATTCACTTTTAGAATATGTGACAGAAAATTTATATACATATGCACATTCTCAGATTTCCTCTCCAAGCTCGTTCAAGTGGATTCTGCCGTTGCCTGTTCAATATTAACCATTTTAGTGCCACCCGTAAGAGAATTCTGCCTTTGCCAGAGAGGGTCTCCTGAGGTTTGTCTACAGAAGAATTGAGAGGGCCAGGGAAAAGGTAGAAGAAGATGAAGGAAGTACCATTATAATCTTGAGGAAAGAGAGATGGGGGTGGGGGGTTGCATGTGTTCAAGGTGTGAATGAAGTACCCAAACACTGATGGCTGCAATTTCAATTCATAGTCAGAGTTTTTAATAGTAAGCAACAGCACACCATCCACTCTGGTGTATTTAAACTGAACTGTCAAAAGGGTTTTGAGTAGCTCACAGAAATGGCAAGAAAGCAGGAGAACTGGGTTTGGAGCGATCTATGTCCAGAATGATCCTAAAACCTCGCCCCAGGACTTCTCTGGGAAGGATGCTACCAGTACTGCCGCTTGGCCCACTGAGTCACAAGATTATCACAGGGCTCCTCTCAGGTCTGCTGCTTTCCTTCACTAACTTTGGTTCCAAGTGTGGGGCAGGTGTGTCTGAGAGGCTAAGCCTAGTTCATTTGCCTGAGATCTGGGAACATGTGTGATTGTTATTTTTCAGCTTCTGTGGTGTGTGGTGGTATAAGATACAAAAGAAGGGAGAATGTCCCCAAACATCAGATGAGGTCATGGACAAGAAAGCCAGAAAGATGGCTCTTGTCTATCACTGAGGCTAACAGCCTCATAAACCTGTGGGCACAAGTTTGTTCTTTAGTATTTGTTTAATGCAGGTTCCATGTTCCTTTCCCTGCACTACTGAATCACAATCTAGGAGAACGGGGTCCTGAAACTGGCATTTTAAAAACCAGCACTGCAAATGATTTTTATGTGCCTCAAGCTTTTATATGCACCATCATCAGCCCATGGGTATAGCTAACAATCACTCTAAAAATCACCATATTTTGAAAGCATTCACATCCTGGGAAATAAAGTATAACTCTCTATAGGTGGTTGTAGAGTCTATGGCTTTAGAGTGTAACAGGCATTGGATTAGTTCCAATTTTACCCTGTATAAAGTTCTGCAATTTTAGAAAAGTTGCTTTTTCTCTGATATGGCTTGAATCTATCTCCTAAAGTTCATGTGTTGGAAATTTAACCTCCAATGCAACAGTGTTGGGAAGTGGGACCTTTAAGAGGTGATTAGGTCATGAAGGCTCTGTGCTCATGAATGGATTAATGTCGCTATCTAAGGAGTGGGTTTGTTATCATGAGAGTGAGTGTTATAAAAGTGAGTTCATTCTTGCTTTCTCTCTTTCTCTTTTGCCGTGTCTCACCCTCTTTCATTTTGCCATGGGATGATGCAGCAAGAAGGCCCTCACCAGATGCCAGTACCATGATCATGGACTTTTCAACTTCCAAAATTGTGAGAAATAAAGTTACTTCCTTTATAAATTACCCAGTCTGTGATATTCTATTACAGCAATACAAAACAGACTAAGACTATCTGAACCTTAGTTACACCACCTGTAAAATGGGATAACAATAATATAAACCAATTAAGGAAGGATAGGCTATGCTGCTGAAACAAACAGCTCGAAGTCTTGATGGCTTAACATAGTAAAGGTTTATCTCTTTTAATCAATTGTTTTAGAGTAGCTTTAGGTTCAAAGCAAAATTTAGTAGAAGGTACAGAGATTTCCTAACAACCCCGGTCCTGAACATGCATAGTCTTCCCAATTATCAACATCTCACCAGAATGGTACCTTTGTTACAATTGATAAACCTACATTAACACATCATTATCGCCCAGAGTCCATAGTTTACAATATAATTAATTTTTGCTGTAGTACATTCTATGTGTTTGGACAAATGTATAATGACATATACCTACCACTATAGTATCATACAGAGCAGTTTCACTGCCCTAAATACCCTCTGCAGTCCACATGTTTATCTCTCCCTCCTCCCTAACCACTAGCAACCACTGATCTTTTTACTGTCTCCATAGTTTTGCCTTTTCCAGAATGTCTTATAGCTGGAATTATACAGTATATAGCCTTTTTGGATTGACTTCTTTTCACTTAATAATGTGCATTTAAGTTTCCTTCATGTTTTTTCATGGCTCACATCCTTTTAGCACTGAATAATATTCCATCATTTGGATGTACCACAGTTTATCCTTTCACGTACTGAAGGACATCTTTGTTGCTTCCACGTTGGCAATTATGTATAAAGCTGCTATAAATATCCATGTACAGGTTCTTGAATGGATATAAATTTTCATTTCCTTTGGGTAGATACCAAGCAGCATGATTGCTGGATCATATGGCAAGAGTATGTTTAGTTTTGTAAGAAACTGCTAAACTGTCTTCTAATGTGGTTGTGCCATTTTGCATTTCCAGGAGCAATGAATGAGAGTTCCTGTGGCTCCACATCCTTGCCAGCATTTGGTGTTATCAATTGTCTGGACTTTGGCCATTCTAATAGGTGCATAGTGGTATTTAATTATTGTTTTAATTTGTATTTTTCTAATGATATATTATGTATAGCATTTTGCCATATGCTTATTTGGCATCTGTATATCTTCTTTGGTGACATGTCTGTTAAGGTCTTTGACCCATTTTGTAATTGGGTTGTTTGAGTTCTGATGTTGAGTTTTAAGAATTCTTTTACATTTTGGATGATAGTCTTTTATCTGTCTTTTGCAAGTATAGTCTCCTAGTTTGAGGCTTATCTTCTCATTTTCTTCAATTGTCTTTCACAGAGCAGAAGTTTCAAATGTTAATAGTGTCCAACTTATCTAATTCTTTATTTCATGAATTTTGCCTTTGGTGTTGCAAAGTCATTACCATATCCAAATTAATCTAGATTTTCACCTACATTACCTTCTAGGAGTTTTTTATTTTTGCATTTTATATTTAGGTCTATAATTCATTTTCTGTTAATTTTTGTAAGAGTGTAAGGTCTTTGTCTAGATTTTTTGCATGTGGATGTCCAATTATTTGAACATCATTTGTTGAAAAGACGGTCTTTTCTCCATTGTATTGTCTTTGCTCCTTTGTCAAAGATCAGTTGACTACATTTATGTGGGTCTATCTTTGAGTTCTCCATTCTGTTTCATTGATCTATTTGTTTATTCTTTGCTAATACCACATTGTCTTGATCACTGTAGCTTTACAATAACTATTAAAGTCAGTATCATTTCTCTGACTTTGTTTTTTTCCTTCAATATTGAATTGGCTATGTGGAATCTGTTGCTTCTCCATGTAAATTTTAGAATTAGTTTGTCAATATCCACAAAATAACTTGCTGGGATTTTTATTTCAATCGTGCTGAATCTAAGGATCAAGTTGGAAAGAACTGACATTAACATATTTACAATATTGAGTTTTCCTAGCCATGAACATGAAATATTTCTACATTTACTTAATTCCTCCTTGATTTCTTTCATCAAAGCTTTGCAGTTTTTCTCATATAAGCTTTTCACATATTTTATTAGATTTATACCTAAGTATTTCATTTTGGGGGGTGCTAATATAAATGGTAGTATGTTTTAGCTTCAAATTCCACTTATTCATTGTTTTTTTTTTTCATTTCAATTATTTTCTTTTCTTTTTTTTATTT
>NW_016816502.1:836718-841419 GCF_001698545.2 Rhinopithecus bieti | reverse complement strand
TGTCTCCCAGTTAGGCTACTCAGGGGTCAGGGACCCACTTGAGCAGGCAGTCTGTCCCTTCTCAGATCTCAACCTCCGTGTCGGGAGATCCACTGCTCTCTTCAAAGCTGTCAGACAGAGTCGTTTGCACCTGCACAGGTTTCTGCTGCTTTTTGTTGTTGTTGTTGTTGTTGTTGTTTAGCTGTGCGCTGTCCCCAGAGGTGGAGTCTACAGAGACAGGCAGGCTTCCTTGAGCTGCTGTGAGCTCCACCCAGTTCGAGCTTCCCTGCTGCTTTGTGTACCTACTTAAGCCTCAGGAATGGCGGGCGCCCCTCCCCCAGCCTCGCTGCTGCCTTGCGGTTAGATAGCAGATTGCTGTGCTAGCAATGAGGGAGGCTCCGTGGGCGTGGGACCCTCCTGGCCAAGTGTGGGATATAATCTCCTGGTGTGCCCATTTGCTTAAAGTGCAGTGTTGGAGTGGGAGTTACCCGATTTTCCAAGTGTTGTGTGTCTCAGTTCCCCTGGCTAGGAAAAGGGATTCCCTTCCCCTTGCGCTTCCCAGGTGAGGCGATGCCTCGCCCTGCTTCAGCTCTTGCTGGTCAGGCTGCAGCAGCTGACCAGCACCGATTGTCCGGCACTCCTTAGTGAGATAAACCCAGTACCTCAGTTGAAAATGCAGAAATCACTGGTCTTCTGTGTCGCTCACGCTGGGAGTTGGAGACTGGAGCTGTTCCTATTCAGCCATCTTGCTCCGCCCCCTTATTCATTGCTATTATATAGAAAAACTATTTACTTTTGTCTATTAACCTTGTATTCAGCAAAAGTGCTATACTCATTTTTTAGTTCCAGGAGATTTTTTTGTCGATCCTCTAAATTTTCTACATAGCAAATTACATAATCTGTAAACAAAGACAGTTTTATTTCTTTCTTCCTAGTCTTTATACCTTTTATTTTCTTCTCTTGTCTTATTGTATTAGCTAGGACCTCAAGTATGATGTTGAAAAGGAGAGGTAAAAGGGTGTATTCTTAGCTTGTTTCTGATCTCAGCAGAAATCTTTGTTTTCCAGCATTGAATATGATGTTTGCTGTGGGATTTTGTAGATATTCCCTATTAAGTTGAGGAAGTTCTCTTCTATTTCTAGATTACTGAGAGAGTTTTTATAAATGAGTGCTGGATGTTGTCAAATGCTTTACCTGCATCAATTGGTATGTTTGTGTGATTTTTCTTCTTTAGTTTGTTGATGTGATGGATTACATTAATTGATTTTCAAACGTTGAACCAGGCTTGCACGCTTGGAATAAATATTCCTTGGTTGTGGTGTATGATTCTTTTTACTGGATTCTATTTGCTAATATATTATTGAGGATTTTTGTATCTATGTTCATGAGAAATACTGGTCTGCAGTTTTGTTCTTTGTAATGTCTTTGTTTGGTTTTGGTATTGGATAGTGCTGGCCTCATAGAATAAGGTGGGAAGTAGTCCCTCTGCTTCTATTTTCTGCAAAATATTGTAGAATTGGTATAATTTGTTCCTTAAATCTTTGGTAGAATTTACCAGTGAACCCATCTGGACCTGTTTCTTTCTGTTTTGGAAGGTTAATAATAATAATAATTATCATTATTATTATTTGAGACAGAGTCTTTGTTGCCCAGGCTGGAGTACAGTGGTGCCATCTTGGCTCACTGCAACCTCTGCATCCCGGATTCAAGCGATTCTCATGCCTCAGCCTCCCAAGTAGCTGGAATTACAGGCATGTGCCACCACTTGCTGCTAATTTTTGTATTTTTAGAACAGACAGGGTTTCGCCATATTGCCCAGGTTGGTCTGCAACACGTGGCCTCAGATGATCTGCCTGCCTCGGCCTCCCAAAGTGCTGGGATTACAGGTGTGAGCCACTGCACCTGACCTGGAAGGTTATTAATTATTGATTCAAATTTTAAATATATATGTATACATATAGACACACATATATTGTATATGTATATATACATATATACATATAAATATCTATATACACACACACACATATATGCCTATTCAGATTGTCTATTTCTTGTGTGTGTATTTTGGCCACTCGAGTCTATCACTGAGTTGGTACATTTAATCTAGGTTATCACATTTATAAGCATAGAGTTGTTCTCATACTACTTCTTTATTGTCCTTTTAATGTCCATGGGAACTATAATAATATTCCCTCTTTCATTTTTGGTATTAGTAATTTGTATGATCTCTCTCTTTTTATTTGCTAATATGGCTAGAGGCTTCTCAATTTTGTTCATCTTCTCAAAAAACAAGCTTTCAGTTATGTTAATTGTCTCACTTGATTTCTTTTTTCCATTTAATTGATTTCTGCTCTAATTTTTATTATTTCTTTTCTGCTTATTTGGGATTTCTATTGCTCTTCTTTTTCTAGTTCCCTAAAGTGGAAGTTTAGATTATTTATTTTAGTTCTTTCTTCTTTTCTAATATATGCCTTCAATGCTATAAATTTTCCTCTAAGCACTGCTTTTGTTGCATCCCACAAATCTTGATGAGTTGTGTTTTCATTTTCATTTATTTCAAAGTATTTCAAAATTTCTCTTGTGATTTCTTCTTTGACCCATGTGTTATTTAGAAGTATGTTGTTTAATCTCTAAGTATTTCAGTATTTTCTATCTATGTTTCTGTTACAGATTTCTAGTTTAATTCTATTGTGTTACGAGAAGACATTGTACAATTTACATTCTTTCATATTTGTTAAATCATGTTTTATGCCCTGAAATGTGGTCTCTCTTAGAAAATGTTCCATGTGAGCTTGAGAAGTATGTGTACTGTGTTGTTGTTGGATGATGTAGTCTACAGAGGCCCTTATATCCATTTGATTGATAGTGTTGTTGAGTTGGACTAGTTCTTGCTGATTTTCTGCCTGTTGGATCTGTCCATTTCCTTTACAGATTGTTCATTATGAGTGTATAGAAATGCAATTGAGTTTTGTTTGTTACTTTGCTGAACTCAGTTATTAGTTCTAACAGCATTTTAAAGAAATCTTTAGGGCTTTCTACATATAAGATTATATCACCTGTGTCAGTGATAATTTTACTTCTTCCTTTCCAGTTTCGATGCCTTTTATTTCTTTTTCTTGCCTAATTGCTCTTGCTGAACTTCCAGTATGCTGTTGAATAGAATGATAAAAGTGGATATACTTCCCTTGTTCCTGATCTTAGAGGAGAAGCTTTCAGTCTTTCATCATTGAGTATGATGTGTATTGTGAATTTTTCACATACGACTTTCGTATGTTGAGAATTTTTCATATGTTTCATAATTTTCCTCCTATTCCTACATTGCGGAATGTTTTATCAGGAAAGGGTGTTGAATTTTGTCAAGTGCTTTTCTTCATCAATTGAAATGATCATGTGACTTTTTCTTCATTTTGTTAATGTGGTATACTACATTCTGTGGAAGTCACATCAGCCAAGGGGGAAGGGACTTGCAACAATGCTGGGAAATGCAACAGCAATGGCTTCTTCTTTGTCTGCATCTCTGAGATCAGAAGAGCACCAATTCACTATATTTGAGAATAGAATCCTTTTAGCCCAACCTGGCTTCTGCAAGCTGTTTGCAGGCTGTTCCAGGAACATGTGCACAGCTGCTTGTCCCAGAGCTGAGGCATGGGGGATGGGTAACTGCTCCTCTGCTAAGAGCAGAAATTGACTGAAATTAACCAGCATTTACCATCCAAGCCTTCCTCTGAAAGTTTTAAGTCTTAGGTAGACTCCTGAGTTCCAAAACCATTATATTAGCCAGATTCTGCCAGTGCTATTGGTGTTTAGGTAAGAAGACACATTCCTGGTGCTTTCTACAGTGCCATCCTGCCATAATCCTCCTCCACAGTTCTATTAGCTTTTTCTCACATATTTCAATTCCCTGCTGTTAGGCACATACTCACTGAGGATTGACGACTCTTTTATCAGTATGTAATTTCTCTCTTTATCCCTGATAACTTTCCTTCATCTGTAGTCCATTCTGTCTGAAATTAATATATAGCTAGTCTTGTTTTCTTTTGATTAATGTTAGTGTGTTATATCTTTCTTCAACTCTTTATTTTTTATTCTTAATTGTTCTAACAGCTTGTTCAAAATAATAACAGAAACAATGTATTCATATATACATGTTTATGTATAAGTGAAATGAATAACAACATGATAAAAGGAATGTGAGAGAGGAATTACAAATATTTTGTTACTATAAGGTACTTGCGCTACAGAAGTATAGTGTAATTTAAAAGTAGACTTGGATTTGTTATAAATGTCTCCTGCAAACTCTAGGGCAACCATAAATAAAAGTAAAAAAACAAAAAGAACTATTTGTCTCTGTTTGCAGATGACATGATTGTATATTTAGAAAACCCCATTGTCTCAGCCCAAAATCTCCTTAAGCTGATAAGCAACTTCAGTGAAGTCTCAGGATACAAAATCAATGCGCAAAAATCACAAGCAATCTTATACACCAGTAACAGACAAACAGAGAGCCAAATCATGAATGAACTTCCATTCACAATTGCCTCAAAGAGAATAAAATACCTAGGAATCCAACTTACAAGGGATGTCAAGGACCTCTTCAAGGAGAACTACAAACCACTGCTCAGTGAAATAAAAGAGGACACAAACAAATGGAAGAACATACCATGCTCATGGATAGGAAGAATCAATATTGTGAAAATGGCCATACTGCCCAAGAATTAA
>NW_016816502.1:751582-835574 GCF_001698545.2 Rhinopithecus bieti | reverse complement strand
GCACTATTCACAATAGCAAAGACTTGGAATCAACCCAAATGTCCATCAGTGACAGACTGGATTAAGAAAATGTGGCACATATACACCATGGAATACTATGCAGCCATAAAAAAGGATGAGTGTGTGTCCTTTGTAGGGACATGGATGCAGCTGGAAACCGTCATTCTCAGCAAACTATTGCAAGAACAGAAAACCAAACACCGCATGTTCTCACTCATAGGTGGGAACTGAACAATGAGATCACTTGGACACAGGAAGGGGAACATCACGCACTGGGGCCTATTATGGGGCGCGGGGAGCGGGGAGGGATAGCATTAGGAGTTATACCTAATGTAAATGACCAGTTAATGGGTGCAGCACACCAACACGGCACACATATACATATGTAACAAACCTGCACCTTGTGCACATGTGCCCTAGAACTTAAAGTATAAGAATAAAAAAAAAAAAAAAAATCACCATCCATTTCGATCCCCTGGTACTTTTAAAGCTAGGCTTTTAAAAATAATGTGAAATTAAATTATTTAACTTGTGAAGAACCTTTATTCAAATGGCCATGTATAAAAGGCACTATTAAAAGCACAGTTGGCCAGTGTAAAAAAAAAAAAAAAAAAAGAACTACAAATGATATGTTGATAAAAAAGATAAAGTGCTCATTAAAACCACAAAAGGCAGAAAAGTGTGAAAGACAAAAATGAAAGCAAAAATCAAGGGCAACAAATAGAAAACATCACAAATATGTTAGATGTTGATGCAGTTATATCAATAATGACTGTGAATATCAATCGTGTAAATACACTGCCTTAGACAGTTTGGGGTGCTGTAAAAAATTCTTACATGCAGTAGCTTACAAACAACAGAAATGTATTTCTCACAGTTCCAGAGGCTGTAAGTGTGAGATGAGTGCCCGCGTACTTGGGTCCAAGTGCGGGCCCCCTTTCAGGGTGCAGACTGCCAACTTTTTGCTGTATCTTCACATGACAGAAAGAGAGAAGGAGCACAAAGTGGCTGAAGATAGGTGGCTTTCCTGGGCAGCTATCTTTGAACATTTGAGCTCCTTTCATTGGGGCCACGAGTTGGAGTTATTTGCCTTTAGTGTGATGAAGAAGAGAAGGAGAGAGAGAGCAAAAAGCACTGTAGGCTATTGCAAGGCCAGGTTGGAAGGGGTTCATAACTCATGTCTATATTTCATCTGTCAGAAGTCTTTTATATGACCCAGTCTGACAGTAAAGGAGGCTGGAAATGCCATGAAACACATGGATTT
Source organism: Rhinopithecus bieti (assembly GCF_001698545.2). NCBI lineage: Eukaryota > Metazoa > Chordata > Mammalia > Primates > Cercopithecidae > Rhinopithecus > Rhinopithecus bieti. The sequence goes on along the minus strand of NW_016816502.1, from coordinate 834,310 downwards.
GTGAGAACACTTATGGTTTTCACCACACCATCTGATAGGACTTGTGTGAGAACTAAGTGAGTAACATGTATAAAGCACCCACAAATATTTTATTCTTTTATTTAGATTTTCTTGGTTTTGTTTTGTATTTTTTGTATGTTTTAATGGGGAGGATGCCAGATGACAGAGTATTTATAGCTTTATTTAACGCAGATAAAATGTGTACATGAGCTGTCTATTAATTTTTCTTGCTGTGCAGCCTGGCACTGGGACTAGTGACTCTGGTGGGCTGCCTGGCTACTCTCTCCACAGTGGCTTTAACGTTCTTGGAGAAACATGTTGAGCAATCTCAGCACAGTAAGATTTGTTGCGTACCAGCAGCACTTCCAGCTCTTTGACATTTTGGAACAGGAATTTTTGGAAGCCACTGGGGAGCACGTGCTTTGCTTCTTTTCGCTCCCACAACCAATGTTGGGGGTCAAGGTTTTGCCTTTGATTTTTCTCCACATCCTGTTGTCAATATCTCTGGGTTGCTGCTATGTGGGTATATTTAATTTTGATATGTCAGTCTGACTGGTGAAGGATAAACTTCTTGGTCCATTTTTGATGATCTTGGGCTTCACGAGGGGTCTAACAGTAGCCATGGTGTCAAGAAGGAGATGGCTTTCACCTCTGTAGGCAACACCCAGGAAGAGAGGGGAAGATAATTTCTTTTTAACTTTTGATACAAAATTAATAGATCTTCACTACAGAAAAATTAAATAGTATACATAAGCAAAAGAATAAAACAAAAGTCCCCAACAATCTCAACCTCTAAAGATAATACCTATTAAAACATGAATCTTTTTTCTTTTACAAAAATAAGATTTTATTATGCATATAATATTAGAAGCTTTCTTTTTAAAATTATCATTTACTGTGGTATAACTCCCTTGTGTTATTATATTCTTTTATAGATCATCCTTTTCAATAACTAGGAAGTAGTGAGTCTTACAGGTGTACTATAATAGTCAAACACTTTACCAAATGTTGGGCATCCTTACTATTTTAGTTAACACTGTGGTGAATATTTTGTGCTAAATCCTTGCACATCCTCAGCTCTTCCTGTATTAACATGGGTTTTTTTCCACTTCATTTGGCTCTCTGTGTTTGAGCTGGGCATACATAGCAGAGAATGACTGGCTGGTCATGCTGGTCACTTAACCAACCATGCAGATTGGAACTGGTGGAACAGGTTGGATTTATTGCTGTAAAAACCAGCCAACCATAGCTTTGACTTTTAGAATTATTACCATTCCCTGGAGATTATGCCCCAACTCAAACCTTCTCTGGCATACATATTGCAAGAACTGCCTCATGCATTATCTCATATTCTTAAGAGAATACACTGTCATCTTTGCCTGAGTCAAGAGGAGGCCCTGGCAGCATGGTCTATGTTACTATTTATAAAGCATGTTTTATACATGCTAGAGGGTGCCAAATGTATTAAGTCAATGAGAGTCATTTGCACAATGCATATGGGATCAGGATATAAAATGCTTTGAAGTCCTTTTTTGGTACAGAGAATATTTTTATGTTATATAAAATCTACAGATCAGCTTGCAAACAGAATTTTTAAAAATCTGGCAAAATGTTTTATAAGGACCATTCCCCTTCCCTTGAATCTTTTTTTAATACTCACCTTTGATTAAATAGGGTTCAGACAGTGGTTAGTAAAACCCTTAAATGATTGTGCCACCAACCACTATTTTAAAAACATCTCAGCTTCTTGGTTGCCTACATTGCCTAAACAGGACAGAGTCCCAACCCTTTAGCACTTACAGTTTCTGTATCCTTTCAAGTCTGGTCCCAAACCTCCCTTTGCAACTTTGTATCTGCCTGTCAATCCTTTCTTAGTGCCCACTATGGATTATAACACTTTACATCACGATTGGTTTAAAATCTATCTTTCCCTCTCTATAACTTCTTTTTTTTATTAACCATAATATCCTGTCCCTCTCCTCTGCCTACATCTAAGAACCTAATACCTGAAATACAGTAAGTAATCAACAAATGTTTGCCACTAATAATAGCTAACAAGATAAGAATGGCTAGCATTACTATGTTCTAAGACCTTTGCTTATGTTATCTCATTTAATCCTCACAACTTTATGAGAGTGACACTATTATTATCCCCATTTTATAGATGAGGAAACTAAGGCACAGAGGTTAATTAACTTGGCCAAGATTCTAACAACAAATGACAGAACTGGGATTTGAACCTAGGCAGTAGTAAAGCTCCAAAATCCTGGTTCTTAATCTACACTAAGTGAAATTCATTGCAAAATGACAAGTATTCACCATGTCATTGGGACAGAGACCACATGTAGGGGAGCAGTATAGTTTTTTTGATAGATGCACAGCTCCACAGACGGACTATTTTGGTTTAAATTCTGTTTTTACAATGAGCAGCTTTGTGAGTTTGGAAAATTTAAATTTTACTTAAATTTTCTAAGCCTTGTTTCCCCATGCATTAAGTGTGGAGAATAGCAGCCCCAATCTGATAAGATCATAGTGAACATTAAATAACATAATCTTTATGAAGCCCGCAGGATAGTGCCTAGCATATCATAAGAGCTCAATCAATACTCTATACATATAGATATTATTACCAGCTCAAAGACCTGAATTTATTGCTTTTTGCTGTCTTGGAGTGAATATTCCAAATGCTTTGGCAAACAGGTCATTCGTTCCCCAGTCCCCTGCTTCATGCGCAAATCTGTGCATGTGTGTATATTGGTCACACAGCGGGTGACATGAACGTGGAATTACAAGATTCCTAATTCAACTAGATGGCCTTCCAAAGTGCATTCTGCACTAGGTATATTTGTTAGGGCTTTTCAGGGAATCAATAAACAGTGCTTCAGAGTCACAACACAACAGCTCTTGGAGACCTTCTGGTTCCAACATTCCATGAATCAAAGATCAAGACCTCTTCTAGCCCTTAGGCAGTCATGAGAATTTAGAATTAGAGAAAAGATTGGAGCTCCATCCAGAATCTAGAAAAACACTCTCCCTTCAACTGATCCACTATGACACCAGCACCCAGCATTCAGCCCACAAGCCTGGCTAAGCTTGACTTTCCAGAGACTAAACTCTCATTGGGTTCTTCTCCTATCAGGAGGGAGCTGGATGGGATTTACCCATGACCTCGTATGTACTCTTGTTATATTTCTAGTGGGTCCAGGCAGCTGTGCCCTGAAAATACAGTTCTGACTAGAGGAAATATGATCTCTTTTCTTTCATCACCAATGCTCCAAGCTAAAGCTGAAGGTAAACTGAACTTCTGAAAAGGAGAAGAAGAAATCATCCAGCCCAATTCAGAAGAATGCTGGGAGAGAGAGAAAGGCAGAGTAAACAGTTTTTAAAGATGAGGCAGCAATAGACCATGGCAATGATCACAGTGGATAGATGCAGAGCCCCCAGCCTACGCAGATAGGGAGCTCACCTACTCCACCCCCAACTGCAGGCAGGACAATTGCTAAACAGCCTTAAATTCAGTCTGATACTAGTCAGGGTCTACTGATGAGAAAGGGCTTGGAGCATATCTTAAGCTGCCTGGGGTCATGTGAGTCAGCTGTACTTTCGGAGGAAGTGGTCACTGGGAGGGGAATATAGAATCATAGATGTCAGTGTTGGAAGGAATTTACTCAGTTCTGCCCCCTCATTTTGCCTGGGGAGGAACCAAGGGTTATATCAGAGTGAGTCCACTTGCCTAACATCACAAAGTGAATTTAGGGCAGAGCATGACTGTTAGTCCATCGTCCTATTCTGTCCCTTTCCTCCTGACACTTTCCCCCTCCTGCAGCTCATGTGTGGCCCTTCCATCCTACCCTCTAGTCAAGCCTTTAACATAACGTAGGCTGCATATTGGAGCTGTGCCACCCCAGTGTGCTGCAGAGTGGAGGAGAACACATGACGGCATTACATAGGAAATGTCATGGCGTCTGTTTTTCCTCCCACTTGTGGAAATTAACTTCATTTTGGATCCCATATATGGGGTTAATTTTCCACCCAAAGGAGAGACTACAGAGCTCCCAGATCAAAGACAAGAACTGAGGGCTACATCACTCAGGGAGCTTTTCCTAAGCAAGCAGACAGAAGTGCCAAATATGTTTCCAAACACTGGACACAGTCATTCTTTTGTTACATGTGACTAATGCTTATCAACATTTTCTTAGCAAGAAAAGAAAGAGAATCAATGTCAGAATGCTTCTAGTAACTTTTATCGAGTACTTATTGTTTGCCAGGTAGTTTTATTTCATCCTCAACAACACCATTTAAGGAAAAATAAATAAATAAATAAAAGGAAATAGAAGCACAAAGGGGTTAAGTAACTTTCCCAAAGCCATGCAATTAGTAGTCTGATTCCAGGACTTGATTCTTCATCATGCTTTCAACTCTCTTGTAAGACTGCATATAATTCTTGCTTTAAAGCGTGGGTTTAGTCATTCTCTTCAAATTTCTATTCACTTCGTGAAGTCTTAAGTAAAGAACCCCTCTTGTTATTATTATTGATCAATAGTTGAACCAAATGTAACAGTTCAGATGCTGGTGTTCTATTGATTTGCAGTTCTCACAAAATGTTCCTTTGACAAGACTTCTTTCTGTTTAAATGTGCTACAGGCTGTGTAACCAATGTTAGCATGTTGGTATATTTCCTTCCGGTCATTTTCTTTTTTTTCTAATGTGATAAAAACCACAACCACATTCAATTTCTTGACTGCTCCTTTACCATTTTTTAATGAATAAATAAATAACATTTCATTGAGTAGCTCTTTCATTATAAACTTATGATGATACAAAAGTAGGGCACATAAAACCTTGTGATGAGATGTTTGGGCTGTTTCAAAATTCCTTATGTCATCCACAACTGCAATACATTATTATTGATTTACTAGATATACTTTATTCCAGGTTAACAGAGATTTTATTCTCTGAAGGAGGCTCAAAGCAGCGTTTGTGTGTTTATGAGTTCAGGTGGGAAGAGTCAAAGGAATGTATCTGGGTCATGAGCCAACCCAGAAGTCTCAGTAAGTTCAGTGAGCAACATGAAAGGCCTGTGTACGTCAGAAGCAGCAACAGAAGCAGTTGCCACACCAACCAAGAGAATACGTTCAAGAAATTTCAGAAACCCGAAACATCACTAGGTCTCAATGTCCCAAATAAAGAGAAAACTTTCATATTTCAGGAACACTGACTACTAATCCACACGGAAGCAGTTTTTCTGGAAGTGAGATAACAGTTGTGTTTTCCAGATTACTCAGGGCATTCTTAGCTCTTTGTGATCAACAAAGTTGACAGCATGCATGCCCATCCACACAATCCAGAAGTGATCACTTTCGGCTCATTCATGTAACAGAGGTGGGAGACCTTGGGATGATGAGGCAGAAAGGCCCAGGTTAGGATCTCAGCTTTACCCCTTCCAGCAATATGACTGTTAGTTAATATGACTATTTCTCAGTTTTCTCACATGTAAAATGGGAATCCCATTTAAGAGAATGAGTAAGTAAATGAATTAAAAAAATAAAAACAACAAAACATTAAATGAATGTCAGCTCTTAGATATCGTTAGAGCATGTAGAAATGCTAACTATTTTATAATCCTTATCCATCTTGGAGGCTTAGGGTGGAAGTGGTTACATAAGTATTTTATACTCATTTAATAGGGTAGTTTGAGATTTTTCAATGGGAGATATTGATAAATGTTTTATTTCCCCTGCTGTAGGAGTCTCTTTCGAGACTCCTATCTCCCCGCCCCTGACCCCCCAGACATCCAGGTGGTATTTGAAGTCCGAGCAGTGGTGTCTCCAGAGGCCCGAGCAGCTTTTCTGTTGCTTGGCACCAGGAAGGCCCCCTGCCTTCCTATGGGGTGATATGCTAGCCCATTTTGCCCAGTTACTTATCTACAGGGCGTCTGTAGACATTTGAGCTTGTGCTCTTCCATTCTGGGCAGTCATGATTGAAGCTTGACATTCTCATTTAATTGTTCATCCACACAGTAAATTCAGTTACCAAATTTTTTTTTCCATTTTTTCAGTTGAGTGTCTCCTTTCTATTCTTACTGCTGCTCCTAAATTCCGTCCACATTACCTCTTGCTTTACCCGTTGCTATCAGGGATTTGCCCTTCCTGCTTTAAGTTTTCCTTCTTTTAGTTCCTCCTACAGATCACTGGAAGATGGATTATATTCCTAAAATAATGTCACATTTTTGCCTCAAAACAATATATTGTCTCCATATTCCTTTATGAATTAAATACAAACTATTCCAACATGATAGTTAAGGCCCTTTATACAACATCCATGTAGCAGAAACCAATAATTTGTTCTCTCCCCCTCCTTAATAATAGATACGCTTTCCTTTGCTGAATGTTAGCCAGACACTTGGCTGCTCTGAACAAGGACTGCATTTCCCAGCCTCTGTTTTAGTTAGGTATAATCACGTGACTTAATTCTGCCAATGAGATATGAGTAGAAGTGACATGTGCAACTTCTGGGAAGTGCCTTGTGGAGAAGATTCCTGTCTTTTGCTCTCCCTTCTTCTTCCTGCTGTCTGGAATGCAGAAGAGGTGGCTGCATGAGTCTTAAACTATAAAGTGGAAGCCACATGCTGAGGATGACAGAGCAATGGCATAGCAGGAGCCTCTTCCCTGACCCCATGTGTCACTGCACCAAACTGGTGTCCACTTGTCTGAAGCAGTAAGACCAAACATCCACACTGAGGTTTGCAGCAGGAGAAAGGAGGGGTTTTTATTTGCAGGGCATCAAGCAAGGAGAATCGGGCAGCTCATGAACCTAAATATACTTTGACTCTGCAGTTAATAAATCTTAGCAATTCTGTTTTGCAAATGAGGAAACTAAAGCCCAGAATAAACAGTATTATTTCAAGAAATTGTGCCTCATTACTAGATATTATCTAAAGATTTTCATCATAACCAGTTTCCTGCATCCACGAGGGTCTTATTTCCCCTATAATCATTCAATATTTCTCAAAATATGGTCTGTAAAAGACTATAGACTTAAGATATGGATTCTGGGGCCCTATATTCTATGTCTATGAATTAGACTTTCTGGGAATGGGATTCTGAAATCTACATTACAAATAAACTTCTCCAATGATTTTATACACACTGAAGTCTGAAAACCTCAACTATACTGTAATTAACAAACATTAATCCAGAAGACCTCAGCATTTGACTAGACACCAGAAACTCCCATGGAAGTTGAATTGCCCTATTATTGGGCCCCAAATTCTGAGGCAGCAGCTTTGGGGACTACTTCATTCCACTGTCAACTAGGACTCAACCATTCACACGTTTGAAAGTATTGGAACTTCAGAGGACTACACATTTGGATAAAATATTCGTATTTTAAATGATCACACAGGGCACTGAATAGTGTGTTCTACTAGGCCATCCTGCTGTGGAAGAAAGAAAGTTGGAACACTACATTTAGGTTAGATTTTTCACGGGATTATGTGTATTTCTCAAAAAACTACCAGAAAAACCTGTTGATCAAGCAAGGCTAAGCTTTTTATCCTATTGTGGAAAGAGAAAATACCACCTTGGCAAAATCTTGGTTGTGTCTCAAAAGGGGAAAGCCAGGAGAGGATATTTATAGTATTTTAGTACCTGGGATGGATGACTTTTATGGCAAGTCTTGCAAGGCAGGAAACTAGGATTGGTCGGAGTTTATCACACAATATCTTTGGGTTGTTGGGCACAGTGAGGAGAGGGTATAGAAGTGAGTATTGATGAACAAGCTGTTACTCTTGGTAAGTCAGTCATTTAATTTGTTCTCAGTCAACCTCTGGGAACAAGAATTTCCGGAGCAAGTAGGTAAAGTTATTTGGTCTGGTCCCAGGATTGTTGAACACAGAAGAAAAGTATGTTTGTTTCCATTCTAATTGAAATAAAAAATATTTGTGCTGAAGCCTCAATTATCCCTAAAAGTCTCTTTTCTGGAATTTTACTTTCTGCAAGCACTATGGTAGAAATAACATTTGTATTTTATTTAACAGTTTACAGGAAGAAAACACACACTTCGTGTTTTTTGATACAACCTGTGAGGTAGTTAAACCAGCTGATTTTAAATGCCCAGTTTACAGGTGAAGAAATTAAAACTCAGAGATATTATGTAATTTGCCTGAAAAGTAAAGTGCTTTATATAGGAATTGTGTCCTGGTATTCAGACTCCAGTATTCATACCCTTAAACAGTACCACGAATAGGTTTGATTATGTCACAATGTGTTTTGTTGTTATTGTTGTTTTGTTTTTTTAATGTTGCAGAATCTGGGGAGAGTTCTTTAAGCTTGATTAATGTAATTTTGTTATAGGAATGCCGAAAGGAATTCATTATAACTTGGCCACAACTACAAACTTCCAGAATCATGGACCCTAGAGAAGAAACTATAACTGGCCAAGAATAGAGCAATAATTAGCTAAGTATAAATCAACCAAGAAATAAGAAATAAACAATGACTTTCTGAGTGCAAAAGGCACTGTGTAGCACTTTAGTCCTGGTTACTACTAGCTTGTTAATGCAGACAACCTAGAAGCAAGTACTGTGAATTCCCAATTATTAGCTCCTACAAACTGAAATGTGTTTTTTGAGTATGCAAAGGCCCCCAAGGCTGACCAGGAAGTTATAAAGTTTTTCAAGTAGAAAACTTACTGGTGGGGCTTAATGAGCCATGTCACTTCCGTTAATGAAATGAAATATGCCACATTTCCAAATCTCCCTTTAAATTGCAAATCCATCTAAATGGGTCATTTCAGATAAACAAATGCCACAATTTCCCTCTGGATTGGAAAGCACGGTCTATGATGATCTGGGGAAAAAGCCCACAAAGTCAAATAAGGGAATATATCAGAGATATAGTAGATGTGACATACATAATGAACTATATCTTGGAAACTGAATGTCCAAACAGATTAAGTAAATATCCACTGCCGCTTGAAGGGAGAAAGAAATAAATTGTCCCATGTGCTTTTCTCAAGCAGGGCTCATACTCTAAATCAGAGTCTCCCAACTCTCATTGTATTTTACAATCACCAGGAAAGCTTTGAAGATTCCTGATATTCAGGCTTTACCCCAGACCAAGTGGGTTTTAAAACTCCCCAGGTGATTCCATTGTGTGGCCAGAATTGAGAACAAGTGGCCTAAATCAGTGGTCCTCAAAGTGCAGTCCCCAGACCAGCAGCACTGCCATCACCTAGAAACTTGTTAGAAATGCAAATTCTCTGACCGGACACCAGCCCCTCTGAATCAGAAATTCTGGGGCTGGGACCTAGCAATCTGCGTTTTAACAAGCCCTCTAGGTGATGCTGGCATATGCTGAAGCACTTTTGAGAAGTACTTCTCTAAATAAAAGGGCAGTGTTCCTCCACCTGCAGCTTAAGGGAACATAAGCCTGACCTGCCCCAAACACTGCTTGGGACATGTGGTTTCTGTCTGAAGACAGATGCCACTATTGACACAACACCCAGGCCTCTGGCTTTAAAGTAAACTGTGAAGTTCCATGTTATCTATAAAATGTGGAGCTTAAAGGTGGAAGGGAGCAACAGAAATCCCTGGCCCCAATTCCAGGGCTGATCTTATGAGGCAGGCTGGTCCCAAATAGTGCACCTACTGGGACCACGGTCAACATTTGGGGTTTGCCTCCCAGCACACCCTTTCTTCTGACTATAGGGCCAGATTTTTGTTGATGAATCCATCCTCTCCCACTTTTAGTCCCCTTGGTGGGTCCCATGAGCGAGGTTGTAAGGTACATGGATGTGCTTTGGTCAAGGAATAGACCAAGGCAAATATCCAGGCATGCATGACTCAGCGAGTTTGGCAAGCAGGCACACACCTCCGCTTGTTATATAATCTATTTGTGTAAGCTCATACTTTGCTCTAAGTCACAAAGGTATAATTGCCCTGCTAACACTGTACAGGGACTCTTGGGGCTCAGCTAGGTTCAACATGGCTTAACATGGTGGGTGTGCTGGTGCCCAGAGAAAGAGAGAGAGAGCCAAAGTTGTCTGTCTTGCAGACAGACAGAAGGAAGCCACACAGCTCAGTGCGCTGGTGCCCAAAAAGAGACAGCTAAGCTGCTGACCCTGAAGGCAAGGGAGAGTTGGCCATGCAGCTGCAGGCGTGGGGGGCTGTAGGAGCCACAGTGTCAGAGCAAATAGCTGAGATAAAGGTGGACAATGTGAATAAGCTGCTGAGAGAGCTGCTGCTGAATAAAACCACATTCACCTGCCTATGCCCCCACCGAGTGTTCTTTCTGCTCATCCACCCACTCCCCTCGGACTTCAGCATGGGCTGGACCCAGACCCCAGGACCTGACAGAGGCCAATCGGGGAAAGGCTATGAGGACTGCAGGCCCGCCTTTTTCTGTGCTCCATCTCCTGCCATCCTCCTAGGCAACACCAGAATCACACTGGATGGCCATCTGATTCATTGGCCACGAACATTCTGAGTTTCTTCGTTCCCGATGACCTTTCCTTATACTCCATCTCACCCATTCCTGCCCACACATCTTTAAATTCATGAATTCAAGTATCCTTTCTTTGGTCCTCAGCCTTCTCTCTTTTCAGTGTTTTTGCTTGGATACTCTTGTTTCAACTCTTTTTTGACCTCACAAGCCCCTCTCATCTATTGTCCCTCACCTTCTTCCTCTATTGCTCCTCTTAATAAATGAATGCCCCCAGTCAATGGTAGGGAATAAAAAATGCATATGTTTTAGATCTTAAAGCACTCTTCCTGTAATTGTTACTTAAAATTCATCATTCTCTGCAAATCCCTGCCACCCTGCTATGATGGATAAAGTGTCCTTTCTGCCATCAAAGGCAAAGGTCCCCGTTTGTGCTCTGGTCCCTCTCTCCGACCATCTTCTAAGAAACCTTATGCTACTTGTTATCTGCCCTTATTTTCTCCTACCTTTTCAATCTCATTCTAGCAACTGGGTCCTTCTCATCATCTGTTAAACATGTTCTGACAATTCTGATCTTAAACTGGATTTTTCCCTGTATCTCCTCCATCACTATTCTCTTCTCACCTTTCTGGCTCAATCTCCCCATGAGATTTGTCTATATTTCCTTTTTCAACTGGTTCATCATTTGTTCCTTAGGACTTTCTGATCTGATTTCTGTCTCTACAACACTAATGTGTCCAATAATATCAGTGTGGTTTAATTTAGTAGACATTCTTCGGTCCTCATTGTCATTGACTTATTAGAAGAATTTGACACACTAACCATGTCGTTCCTCCACTTCCTTCTTTAATACCCCCAACTGTTAACCCCAACTAGAAGATAAACTTCATGAAAACAAAGGCTTTGTCTGACTTGTACCTGCTGTATCTGCATCCTAGAACAGTTCTGGCACTGTTCAATGAAAAAATGAATCAATCAACTACGTAAATACTCATTTCATCTTAGTACATGAGGGAAAGTACAACATGAAAAAAACGATAATAAAGGAATCTAAATTCATATTAGGAAGTGGCTTATGGGTCAGGAAGGCTTCTCCTGGTTTCCATGAGCTACACGCTCTGACTTTTCTTTCTACATGTCTGTCCTCTCATTTCCAATCTCCTTTGCCAGATGCTTTCCCCTTCTCTCTCCCTAATGTTTCATCATTCCTCAAGAATTGTCTCCAGACCCTCTTCTCACACTATATTTCCTCTCTAGGTAACTTCATCACTGTCACTGATGCCTTTACAACACTTCCTAGTTAGATGTCCCCAGTCTAGTCCTTCCTTCTGAGCTCCAAACCCATACAGCCAATACACCCCTGCCTGCCCAATGTCTAACAACCACCTCAAATGCAACATATCCAAAATTAAGACACAAACCAGTGCTTTCCAGTCCTCTATATTTGCTTCTTTTTCATGCTGTCTGTCTTAGCAAGTGATACCACATTATGCCTAGTTACTCATACCTAAAACTTATAAACATGAAGGAAAGTAAATGTGGAAAAGAACACAGTAGAGGGATCTAACCTTACATTACTTTTACTATCTTGGAATCAAGTATAACGATTTTAGACGTTTCTGTAACAGGTATACTATCTTTCTTGGACTCATTCTTTTTTTCCTACATACTAGATATAGGTAATCTTGATTATAGTTCACATGTACAATTTTCTTTTTCAAATGTTTGTTTTAGCTGAAGTTATTAATTGCCTCTTTTTTTGACCTACTAGCTAGGTCTTCTCATACCTCTACTAGCTCTGTAAAACATTTCTAAATACAACATTTTTATTTTATTATAAATTGACAATTTATAATTGTATATATTATGGGTTACAAACTAATATTATGATTTATGAATACAATGTGGAATAATTAAGTCTAGCTAATCAACATATCCGTTACCTCACTTGTTATTTTTCCTGTTGAGAACACTTGAAATTTACTCTCAGCAATTTTGAAATGTACAATACACTATTAAATATATTCACCATATTGTGCAACAGGTCACAAAATAAAACCTCATTCTTTCTGTCTGAAATTTTGTGTCATTTGACCATGATCCCTTTATTTCTCCCACTCTCTAGCCTCTGTAACCACCATGCTACCCTCTGCTTCTATGAGTTTGATTGTTTCTGTTTTAGATTCCACATATAACTGAGATCTTTCTGTGCCTGGCTTATTTCACTCAGGATAATGTTGTCCAGTTCATCCATGTTGTCACAAATGAGAGAATTCCCTTCTTTTTAAAGGCTCGATAATGTTCCATTGTATATATATAAACTATATTTTCTTTATTCATTTATCTGTTGATGGACGCAGATTGATTCCATAACTTGGCTATTATGGATAGTGCCGTAATGAACATAAGAATACAGACATCTCTTTGACAAACTGATTTCAAATATTTTGGGTAAATATCATTTCATGCATTAAGTGGAATTGCTGGATCGTATGGTAATTCTATATTTAGTTTTTTGAGGACCCTCCATAAAGTTTTCCATAATGGCGGTACTAATTTACATTAACAGTGTAGAAGGGTTCTTTTTTCTCCACATGAACTCATTAATTGTATTTTATTTTAAATGTTGAGGTTGAGAAATTTGCCGCCATTCTGATCTCTAACACTTATGTGACATGCTTTTTCTCTGAAAGATTTTGAACTCCTTGATTTAGTTTTGGAGATCTTAAATTTTATGATGATGTGCCTTGATACATATTTTTTATGCATTTCTGAGACCCTTTCAATCTGGAAACTTAGGTCTTTCAGTTCTGAAAATACTTTCTATATTATTACTATTAGAATTTTATATATTAATATAATTTTCTCTTTACTATTTTTATTTTTTATTTTTTTATTTTATTTTTTTATTATACTTTAAGTTCTAGGGTACATGTGCATAACGTGCAGGTTTGTTACATATGTATACTTGTGCCATGTTGGTGTGCTGCACCCATCAACTCGTCAGCACCCATCAATTCATCATTTATATCATGTATAACTCCCCAATGCAATCCCTCCCTCCTCCCCCCTCCCCATGATAGGCCCCAGTGTGTGATGTTCCCCTTCCCGAGTCCAAGTGATCTCATTGTTCAGTTCCCACCTATGAGTGAGAACATGCGGTGTTTGGTTTTCTGTTCTTGTGATAGTTTGCTAAGAATGATGGTTTCCAGCTGCATCCATGTCCCTACAAAGGACGCAAACTCATCCTTTTTTATGGCTGCATAGTATTCCATGGTGTATATGTGCCACATTTTCTTAATCCAGTCTGTCACAGATGGACATTTGGGTTGATTCCAAGTCTTTGCTATTGTGAGTAGTGCCGCAATAAACATACGTGTGCATGTGTCTTTATAGCAGCATGATTTATAATCCTTTGGGTATATACCCAGTAATGGGATGGCTGGGTCATATGGTAGATCTAGTTCTAGATCCTTGAGGAATTGCCATACTGTTTTCCATAATGGTTGAACTAGTTTACAATTCCACCAACAGTGTAAAAGTGTCTTTACTATTTTTAAATTCTCTCTTTCTGCATCTAAAGTCTTGGGGCTTTTTTGCATCATCTCTTTTTCCTCTAAGTTTTGGCTTTCTGTTTAATTTTGATCTCTCTCTTCTATACCAGAGGCTTTTCTTAAAGGCTGATCATCCTTGGATACCATAATTCAGCTTAAGCCATAATGTGTGTTTGGGTGGAACTTGTTGGTGGGTGGGCCTTAGTGTAGGGCAACTGCGAGGCCATCTTGCTTTCTCACAGAGACCTTCATTTGTCGGTTTCTGGGTAATTTCTCTATGGCAGTTCAGTTTCTCCAGAAAGGATCCTCTGATCTCCTGTCTGGGTATGGTCTACGAGTTTCCTTTGACTTCCTGGAGCTGGTGATTGGGAGTTTCTGTGGTTGTACTTTTCAGTTAGTAGACTCACTTAATTTTCTTCTAATTCTGTGCCTTGGTTCCTAAATACAGTACCCTGCTAGCTCAATCTCTCCAGGGACTCTAACTTTTGTCTACTGTGAGGTTACCAGAGGGATAGTCTAGTTGAGATAGTAGGGGGAGGTCCAACTACTGCTTAAACAGATCTTCAACTGCAGTGTTTACAACCCTGTGCTCTACTTCTGCCTTTAGTGATAATGTATGCCTCCCATTCTGGAGCTTCTTCAGGGTCCCATGTGGTCACCCAGCTTGCTCTTCCTTGGTCTGTCTCTCTACAGGTGCTTAGGTTTGACTTGCATCCACTCTGCTAAGCCTCTTCCCACCTCTTAATTTGCTTTCTATCTTTATACTTGATGGTTCAAAGTCACCAAGGACTTCTGGTTTTATTTAAAATGGAGGTTCGCATTGCTTTGTTTTGTTCTATTCTAGTAATGTAAGGGCAGTTTTTGAAAGAAGAAAGGCAGAAAGGGCTTTGCTTTACTCAGCAATCTTGACACCAGAAGTCCTCACTTCTCCATTTTTGACTTCAGCAACTGGGTTAGATGTATCTGGCATTTGTCAAAATGAAGAAAGCTAAGAATAAAATAGGTTTGGAAAGAACTACCAAATATTTTTTTTTGTCATGTTGATCTTTTTTTTTTTTTTTTTTTTTTTTGAGCGGAGTCTCGCTCTGTCGCCCTAAGGCTGGAGCGCAGTGGCCGGATCTCAGCTCACTGCAAGCTCCGCCTCCCGGCGGTTCACCGCCCATTCTCCTGCCTCAGCCTCCCGAGTAGCTGGGACTACACAGGCGCCCGCCACCCCTCGCGGCTACTTTTTTTGTATTTTAGTAGAGACGGGGTTTCACGCGTGTTAACCAGGATGGTCTCGATCTCCCTGACCTCGTGATCCTCTCCGTCTCGGCCTCCAAGAGTGCTAAAGTGCTGGGATTACAGGCTTGAGCCACCGAGCCCGGCGGTCATGTTGATTTTAAGATGCCTTTTAGATATTTTAATTGGAGATGCTGAGTAGAAAGTTGGATACAATGAATTTGGAGTTCCGGAAAGGACATAGACTCTATTTAGAGTCACAGGATCAAATGTGATTACCCAGACAATCTGTGCAGATAGTGGCGGGAAGAAAGTGCAAGCCCAGCATATAAACATCAAGCAAAGAAGGAGATATCAGCAAAGGAGACCAAGAAGGCGCTGTTGGTGAGAGAGGCAGAAAATCCAGTGAGTGCAGTATCTTGGAGGCCTAGAAAGAAAAGTGTTTGAAGGAGTTCAACCATATACTGTAAGAGTGAAATAGGATATAAACAGAGAGGTGGCCATTGCATCTGCCAACACAGAGGTTATTGGTGACCTTGACCAAGCAGCCTCACAGAGTGATGGTATCCAGAGAAGCTTGAAAGGAGTGGCCTGAGAAGAGAATATGAGTGAAGATGTGAGACCACAACTGTAGATGACATGCTCACCAACTGTCCCGCTATGTATGCCTTGTTCATCATTAAATCTTTAGCAACTAGTAACCACACATAAAATATATGTGGATCCACTGAAAGAATGAATCTGCTCCAAGTGTTCCTACAGTGCTAGGATCTTTTCTAAAGCATGTTCTTCCATTGTCTCCCACCCTGGTTTTTCTGCTTAAGGCAGAAAAAACCCTCTTTTGTGCAGACTTACCCCAATCTAATTTTCTTCTTTCCATTAAAACCAATCTCAAAAAGCAAGCAAGCAAGCAAGCAGGGGACCTAATTAAGAGCAAAAAAAATATGATTATAACTGAGTAACTTACTAACTCATCTTGGCAAAATAAACAGAGAATTAAAATTCATCTTAGGATGGTGGTGCTATTATTTTAAAATGTCAACTCAAAATTTTTATGATATTTTGATTACATATATCAGTCAAACAATAGTGAAAGAAGAGGGAAAAAACTTGATCTCTAGAAAGAATCCAAGATCAGTCATCTGCATTTTAGTGTGGCTGCATGTAAGGGATGACGTGACTAAAGTTGCAGAAAATCCGTGCCAGAGAAACATAATATTAATGGTAATTAGAGTCAGCTCTTCATATATCTTCGGGTTCTGCATCCACAGATTCAACCAGTTGCCAATATGACCAACCACAGATTGAAAATATTTGGAAAAAAAAATTTAAGATAATACAAGAGAAAAAAATTTAAAAACCCATAGAGTATAACAACTGCTACATGCAATATTTGCATTATATTAGGTATTGTAAGTAATCTAGAGATGACTTGAAGTATGCATGAAGCTAGGCATAGATTATATGTAAATACTACACCATTTTATATAAGGAACTTGAACATCCACAGATTTTGGTACAGGGAGGGGATGTCATGGGGTGGGGGGAAGGAGGTGCTAGAACCATTCCCCAGCAGATACCAAAGAATGACTGTATGCCTGATATGTAAAAAGGACTGACATTTGGGCAGAAATTTTGGGATCTGATCTTTCTTAGAAGCTAACACAATCTCCTTAGAGAGAAATGGCAGTGAGTGACTGGATATTGGCATGACAGGGTTCCTGTCCTTCCCATGACCTCCAGGTTCAGGGTGGCTTTACTAATTCCCGCATTTCTTTTGTCCATAGTATTTTATGTCCGATAGAAATCCAGTCTTGCTTGAATATAAAATTTAGGTAACCTGACTCTTAGACAATAAGATAAGACATTAATGCTCAGTGGGGCTCAAACCTCCATTATGTGCATTGTTGGGGTGATGGGAGGTGGTAGAAATAGGAAGCAGTTGGTGAAGAAAATGTAATGTTGTATTAGTCCGTTCTCACACTGCTGATAAAAGTGAAACTGGGTAATTTATAAAGGAAAGGGTTTTAATTGACTCACAGTTCTGCAGGGCTGGGGAGGCTTCAGGAAACTTACAGTAGGTCATGGCAGAAGGGGAAGCAAACATGTCTTTCTTCACATGGCAGCAGCAAGGAGAAGTGCAGAGTGAAGGTGGGGAAAAGCCCCTTATAAAACAATCAAATCTCGTGAGAACTCACTCACTATCATGAGAACAGCATGGAGGTAATCGCCCCCATGATTCAATTACCTTCCGCTGGGTCTTTCCCATGACATATGGGGACTATGGGAACTCCAGTTCACGATGAGGTTTGGGTGGGGTCACAGAGCCAAACTATATCAAATGTGTATACTTAAGACATCTTCGTGAGATTCTTCCTGTGACCAATATCTCTTGCCTGGCTTTTGATGCAAAGCTACTGGGTAGTCATTGCCCATTTGAAAAAATCTCAGGAATTTTAAAGTTTGTCCCAAATTGTGGCAACAAAAAAAGCTTGGTGTCTCACTAAAAGGACTTTAGAATTCATCCAAAAAATTTTTGAAGGAATGTAGGAAAGGAAGCTGGAGACTCTTAAACTTGAAATAAAACCTCTAACACAGCACTGTCCACTATCAAGACACATATGTAACTTTAAATTTTCTAGAAGGCTCATTAAAAAGAGCAAAAAGAAATTAATTTTAACAATATGAAATTAATTTTAACAATATACTTAATTCACTATATTCAAAGCATTATCATTTCAACATGTAATCAGTTCTAAAAAATCTTGGAGCTATCAGACATTTTGTGTGTGCTAAGTCTTTGAAATACAGCATATGCTATACTCTTCCAGTACATGCCAATTGGAACCAGCTACAGTTCAGCTTAATATAGTCAGTGGCTATTGTTTCAGCCATATTAAGTCATTCCTTTTCAAAGGGAAGCAAAAGTTGTGACTATAATCTGTGAGCTTCAAAAGGTCACAAATTGGTTTACCCAAACCATTCAAATGCAAAGCAAGTTTGTTTGGCAACAGGAATTGCACCGCTCAGCTGAGAATGTTCTGTAGCCTGCTGGCCAGAGGCCTTTGGGGCCTGTGAATGGAAACAAGCTTTCTGCCCAAAAGACCAACTCCCATTAGCTATGAAGTCTTGGGCATTTTCCTTTCCCAACGCATCTAGTATTTTTCCTCACTTTACAAATTAAGACTTTATTTTCTGGATGTCCAACATGTCTCATGTAGCAACTAAGACGTGTTTATGAGCCTTTTGGGAATCTCTGGAATTCCATTGATAGTGTGATGATATGTAAAACAGAATGAACTCTATGTGCTGTGTGGCATGGATAGGCCTGAACCCAGTTACAACTAATTTCTGCATTAATTGAACTTGAATTCAAATAACATATTCCTTTGCCTCACAATACATTAGGTTTCTAAAGATTACAAATGCATTATCAAGATGGCCTAATTCACTCTTGCTCTGTAGACTGGTTGTTTTGATAAATACCCAGTTTTATCTGTGTTTGGTTTATTCAGTGAGCTAGAGCTTGTTTCTCCTAAGAGAGACCTGATTGAAGGCAGGCAGGAGGGCAGGCTCCCACTACAGACCAGCTGGCTTCCCAGGTCTAAGACCCTCCTATAATCTGTGAGGCACTGTCTTTCATGCTGTTCACAAATTGGTCCAAGAGGCATTCTTGAAGATTAAAATTCACACAGAAACAGCATGTTTGGCTTTCAGAGGATCAGCCATGTCATTTTTATGTCTGCCTGAAGGATGGTAACTCAAAATTTTCCAAGCTGGGCCAACTCTGCAAACAAATGACCTGCATGTTGTCAAATCACCAGCTCAGGCCAAGGCGGATACTCACTGTGACTGGCCCATCCGACTCCCAGCAGTCCTCTCCAGCAAGCTTGTCACAGTTCTGAAAGGTGACATTTTAGCAGTCTGTTTATAAAACTGCCAAAGGAACATTTATCATGAGGTGCAAACAAAACAGGCACAGGAGAGAAATGTTTTGCACCACATTTCCCAGAATTCTGAAACATGTCTCCCAAACACTCTGAGACACCTATGGTTAACCTGTGTAGTAAGTATCAGGAGCAAGTATCAGAAGAATACATGGACCAGGTGTGGTGGCTCATTCCTGTAATCCCAACACTTTGGGAGACAACGGCGGGAGGATTGCTTGAAGCTAGGAGTTCAAGGCCAGCCTGGGCAACAAAGCAAAACCCCCATTTCTAAACAAATTAGCTGGGCATGGTGGCATGTGCCTGTAGTCCCAACTACTCGGGAGGCTGAGGCAGGAGGATACGCTTGAGCCCAGGAGTTTGAGGCTGCAGTGAGCTGTGATTGCACCACTGTGTGCATCAGGACTCTGTGTATTAGTCAGTTCTCACACTGCTAATAAAGACATACCTGAGACTGGGTAATTTATAAAGAAAAAGAGGCTTAATGGACTCACAAGTCCACATGGCTGACGAGGCCTCACAATAATGGTAGAAGGCAAAGGAGGAGAAAGGCACGTCTTACATGGCTACAGGCAAGAGGGAACTTGTGTAGGGCAAGTCCCCTTTATAAAACCATCAGATCTCATGACACTTATTCACTGTCATGAGAACAGCATGGGAGCCTCCTCCCCACTATAATTCAATTGCCTCCCACAGCATCCCTCCTGTGACATATGTGAATTATGGGAGGTACAATTCAAGATGAGATTTGGGTGAGGACACAGTCAAACCATATCACAAAACAAAACAAAACAAAACACCCATATGTCCTGTAATGTACACACATTCTGAAGTGAAAACAAGCTGGGAAGTCCAGTATGGCTAAGAGTGTCAGAATCCTCCACAACTGTGTTCAAGAGATTATTAAAAGAATATACTGAGGGGACATTTTTCTTATTACAGCAGAGGTGACATGAGTTCAAGAGGTCAAGGAATTGCTGAGTTAAAATACTCTTGACTGACTGTATTAGCCCCTAGCATTATATTAAAATTTGACAAGCCACTCATGATTGGAAAGCAAAGAGACACTTGCTTCAACCCGATGGTGATAAATCAATCACTCACCAGGAGCAGTAGCCACTGACACACAGACATAAGAGTATTATGCAGTTTTCTTTAGTGATTTACCCAGCTTGCTGTCTGCCTACTTGTTTGAACATCTTTGGGGAAATACCAGAATTGGAAGTTAATGTACTAAAGAAGCTACCATCAGAACATTATTCACTAAGTGAGAAAACCTGAAAATAATCAGAAAGATCTGGCTGCAGGCATTGATGCCAGACAAATATAGAGCCTGCTTCTCACTTCCCTGGAGGTCACAGGCCAGGCCATCCATGACACATATGGGAAATTACGGAAATAAACTCTGACAGACCAAACAGTCTTGTGTTGTACCACTCAAACCCAGAAGGGTGTAGAGCTAAAAGGTGCTCTGAACACCTCAGGATGCCCCCAACACTAACCTCAGTTAAATGTATATGACAGGGGTGTCCAATCTTTTGGTTTCCCTGGGCCACGTTGGAAGAAGTAGAATTGTCTTGGACCACACATAAAATACACTAACGCTAACAATAGCTGATGAGCTAAAAAAAAATAATAAAATCACAAAAAACCCTCATAATGTTTTAAGAATATTTATAAATTTGTGTTGGGCTGCATTCAAAAGATCTCATAATGTTTTAAGAAAGTTGATACATTTGTGTTGGGCCGCATTCAAAGCGATCCTGGGCCCCATGTGGCCCGTGGGCCGCAAGTTGGACAAGCTTGGTCTATGGACAAGGCATAGATCTTATCTGTCCTAGATCTAGTGCTGGACTAGATACCATTTCATCTCTCTTTGTCCCTCTTTGTCTTCTCCCCCTTCCCTCCCCTCTGTCTCCCCCTTCCCCTTCCTGCACAGCAGATTGAAATAGAGAAGTAAGAGCTGGGTCAGAGGTAGGTGTTAGATGATTTTCATGGTGTCCTGCAAAAGAATAGAGCAACGTCTTGGCCCCTATCAATTAAAAGGTATTTTGAGGAGCCACGTTCTGGCTGGAGTAGGAGGTGGGTAAGGGACTGAAAGTAAGTCTCACACTGATATATTTGTTTAGGTGACTTCTTCTTTCCTAGGTTACGGGCATCTTGAAGGCAGGAGCCACATCTTAAGATTGACTTTTAAAACAACATGTATTTTTATTTTCTGATTGTGAAAGAAATACATACTCATTGTAGAAAAAAACTGAAACACATTTTTTAAAATCTCATTTTACACCTAGCTTTTAGAATGGTGTCTGGAACATAACAGGCACTCAATAAAACTGTGTTGGAGAGGGAGGAAGAAGGGAAAGTGACATCAATCTCCTCATTAAAATGCACATAATTCAGCAGTGGCCATGTGGGGGACAGTGAGTCAGGAGGTGCTAAAGATGCACTGTGTGGTGCAGGAGCACAGGTTGCCTGCAGCTCTGGCTGCTGCCTCTAATCTCAGAGGTTTATTGGGGGTAGATGTGAATTTGCCAGACAGCAAGGACCTGGTATTACTTAGCCTGGAAAAAAGAAGCCTTGGAAACAATTTAAAATTAGTATGGTAATAGTATTTCCATTATACAAAGTCATATATGCTTCTGAGAGACAAATGGAAAAATGTGAATGAATCCCCTAGAGTTCCAGTCCTGTTGATATTTTGGCACATTCTCTCCAAGCACGTTTTCTAGATGTTACGCTTTTGTCATTGTTCTTTTCCGTCACTGGGATCACGCTCAATCCATGAGGGGTCATGGCCCATCTGTGGTCATGAAACCTATGTGGTGGCTCTAACTAGCATGGAAAAAGACAAAATTGGAAGAGCATATCAAATGCTAAAATGTACTGTCCCCAGGATAGGCAAGCATTGTCTCATGCAACCTTTGTTTCAGTGATAAAATATGTATGGGTGTCCTGGGTCAAGATGCAAAAACAACCATTTACCCTAGTTGTGGTCAAAAGGTTTGAGAAACAGTGTACAATATTTCTTTCTGCTTGTTCCCCTGACTAATTTAATTTAAAAAATGCTTATGTACTATTGCATTTTAATGACAATATCATTATTAGTAGTCTAATAAGTCATTAAGTTGATGTACTGTAACTTACCTAACACTTCCCCTGTTGCTGGGCACTTATTTCATTTCACAATTATAAATAATATGGAAATAAAAAATATTTTTACACAGTTTTTTTTTCCACTTATAAAACTAGATTCCAAAAAATGAAATGATTATATCAAAAGATATCATTTTCTGTGTAACAGAGATGAAATTTAATAGGCTACATAACTGGAAAATGCAGTTTGTAAATTTCTTTCCTTTCTGTAACTGAATTTAACTAGCTCCTACTTCCCGGTTTCTCCTCATTAGCAGAAAACTTAATCTCATCACTTCAAGATAAATTAGTCCCTCTGGTTTAAAATTGTTTGTTCTTGGTAGTTACTCCATCAGTTTAGGATTCTTGCTCCTCTCTGCAGCTTTCCCAGGTGAAGCCCTCAGATGGGTGCAAATCTGGTCCAAAGTTACCTACTGGCCTTGCTAACCTCCCCTGATGTGTACCTGGTTCTACCAGTTCTTGGGCATCACTCCATTCCTGTTTCATCCATTTCTGCCAGTCATGGGCAATCCAGTCTACACTGTCTGCCTTCTCCTGGCCCTGCCCAAGACTTCTCTAGCCTGCTGACCTTAGCTGCACTGCTGTCCCCCTCCTGGGAGCACAGAAGCTCTCAGCTGTTTCCCTTGACCCATCCAGGGAGTATAGGATGCTGTGAAGCTAGCCACGGGTTCATCTGCTTCAGTATCTCCACAGCTATCACTACTCTGACATTCAGGTGCATGGATTTTCCACAATGCTTGCTCCCTTCCAGGCTTCTCCTGGGAAGCCAGGGAATGGTATCTTCTGCTGTAGGATCCTTGTAAATTTATCTGAAGGATTTTCATTTCCCCAGGTTGTGCCAGCCATGGAGGTGTAGAGTTTGCCTCTCCCTTTAAGAAAGTGACTTCCCATTCAGATGCAAGAATGTCATTAGCTGACAGGCCCCAGCTATGTGTTTCTTCAGGTTCTTCCTCAGCTTTTGAGCTGAGGCCACACTCTTCCCAGGCAGGGCCCAGTCAACAATTGAGCAGAACAGAGATCCTCAGGTATTGCTATTTCTGCCCAACAAAGAACTCCTCTAAGAGGCTTTCTTGGCTCCAGAGTTCCCAGGAGTGGGCAGAGACAGTCAGATCTGGATTGCAGTTGTAGACAGTCCCTGCTCAACCTTCCCCTTTCATCTATCGCAGGTACCCTGCCCTGACACTTATCTCACCCCATAAACTTCTTGCACTCCTAACTCCATCCCAAGGGCCCAAGTGACACAAAGGCCGTTTTCCCCAGAGCAATGGGCCTTATGCTTCTTCCCAGAAACTATCAGCATTTAAACCTTGATTACTTTACTCCAATTCTCCCTTTGCTATCATTAGTCAAGGATATGTTTCCCTTTGGTGAGAAAGTGGATTTGACCTCATCTCCCCTTCATATGCCATAAATCCCTGCTTCCATCGCTGCCAGGCACTCACCTCACCAGGCATCTCTGCATGCTGGGCAAGTGCTGGGGACTTTCCCTCATATTCAAAGTCTTTGGAACCACCATCTCCATTCTACAGATGTAGAATATTAGATTCAAAGTCCCTGAGGTCCTATGTAGATCGTTCCTGAAGAACAAGTGCAAAGTGAAGCACAGAGAACCTAGCTAGCGGGAAGGAGCTCTGATTTTGTCTTTATTTATTTATTTATTTATTTATTTATTTATTTATTTTGCTTGCATTCACCTAACCATTAGCTGGCTAGTGGTATGTAATTTACATGACTATTAACTGTAATATTAAGAGAAAATGAATTTCTAAAGCTTCATAGAGTCATGAGAGCTCCTGATGGAACATTTCTTCAGGGCAGCCCAGAAAGTACTGCTTATAAAAGGTCTCAGGGAAATGCTAATCATCATAATAACTTTGATAAAATGTCTGAAAAGATGTGGTTTACATGGGACACAAAGGAGTTTAATCCACGTTTCAGTTAATGAATGAATTTTCATATATAGAATATAGGATATAGAAAATTTAATAACAAAGAAAAGAAGCCCAAAGGTTTTCACCTGGCCGGCCCAGTATCTGTGACTCCTACAACTACGAGATGAGGATGTTCGTGATGGACTGAGATATACTGGTATTAAGTAAACCCCAAGGAATTCTCAGAAACTGGTTCTTCTGTGCAGATGACCTATCAGTTGTAGAGGAAACTGAAGGGAAACAAAGCAGACAGTCTTGGGCTGGGAGTACAGAGCTGGTATTCATGGGTGGAAGCAGGTCTCTCTGAGGCCAGGCTGTGCACACAACAGCTGTTTATGGTCTAAGCAGCATTCAGCTGGTGACATGCATCCTAGAACAGTCCCTCTCAAAATTTAATGTGCATATAAATTAAAGGGGCATCTTGTTAATAAGCAGATTCTGATTCTGTAGGTCTGGGTCAGGGGCCTGAGACTCTACATTTCAATAAGCTCCAAGGTGACGCCATGGACACTGCTAATTCATTGGCCATAGTTCGAGTTCCAAAGGATACAGAATATGCTCAGACAGCTTCATGCTTAATGCCAGAGGCACAGACACTGTTTGAATAATTTATTCCCCCCCATCCCCAGCCCTCACTTTCAAAGATTCCTTTGCAGTTTCTTGTTAAGGAAAGTTACCAAGAAGCAAACATAAGCCCCTCATAGCCTACTGCAGCCTTGTTTCTGTGAAACCATCATCTCTCCCAGCCTAAGACAAATACTTCCTAAGTAGGAGACATACGCCCACAAAACGATTTTATTTGATAGAAAGACGTGGCATTAAATGACCTTGAATCAATAAGGATATTACTTCCTTTCCAGTTGTCTTTCCGTCCTCCTAAGTATGCCAAAGAGAAAGTCTCTGTTAGGTGCTAGTATGTCTTTGAATGCTTGCTCCTCTCCTTGTGATTGGTTGCTAACAACAGAAAACCCAACTAAAAATGCCCTAAATAAATGAAATAGCCTAGAGGGTGGAGGAGGTGCTCATGCTGGTCATCTCATCTGGCTTTGGAGCCTCCAAAATATTGGCCTTACTCTTGGGCTAGAAGTAACTCTTCCAATTGCCTGTGGCAGCTCCAGGCCTTGCACTTACACTCAACATTGGCTAACAGATATTTTGAACTCCTAAATAAAGAAGGTTAGTTGTTTAAGAGACATCACCTGCTACTCAGTTCCTGTGGGTTGTAGTCTGGTGGGTTCTCATCCTAGACTGGATTAGAATCACATGAAAGTTTTAACAAAGCAAATGTCTGGGTTCTACCCTCCAAAGACTATAGATGGTTTCCTGTGGGGTCTGTGTGTTAGCATTTTTTAAAAGCTTCACAGGCTATTCTAACATATAGCCAAGGAGAGAACCACTGTTGAGACCTCTGAGAAATTATTTTGACATGGAAATGAACAGGAATTTAGTGTGGCCCCATTGCTGCAGCCATCTTGTAACTGAGCAGTTTAGCTTCAAAACACACTTTTCAAACTTTTTTTCCCCTTCTTCTCTTTTCTCCCTAGTCTCAAGATGTAGCCTTGAAGTAAACTGCAAAAACCTCTTTTTTTCTTCTTAGTCTTAAAATATAGCCTTGAAGTATACTTTGCTTCACATCTCTCCATCTCCCACCATACACTCTTACACCATGCACATTTATCTAACTACATGCTTGTTACAAAGATTCAAGGGTAATCTTGTGACAAACCAAGCACGGAGAGCTAGCTGTGAAATTCCAGAGATGATCTCAAGGTAATTAGTCTACAGCCCAGCCACTGCTGAGATGACACCAGCACATGCTCCAGGTGGACCATGACTCAAGACAGCCACCAGAACAAGGCACACAGACCTCACACCCAGCGCCACCCCCAGGTGCCACCTTCTCCAAGTTCTTCCTTAAAGCCCCTCTCCCCAGTCTAAAGTTTGAAATGCTTATTTTAAGGAATGAGTCTGGCCATTTCCCCAACTGCTAGCTTGTGGAATAAAGTCACTTTCCTTTCACTGCATCTCGTCTTTGTTCATTTGGCTTTACAAGCAGTGATCAGCCGAGTTTGCTTTTGGTTACAATCTCAAAAATTATAACTTGTCTTATGTATCTACTATCAATCCAGTTAAGAAGAATTTAAAGATGTGCACTGCTGTTCAGAGACCAAAGGGGCAAAGGCATTATTTTAGTAGATACAATACATTTAGGAAATACTGTTTTCCAAGTAGTGTTTGCATGATAAATTTACAAGGACAATTAAAAATGCAAGATGTTAATGTTAGATTATGGTATCTCTTATGCATGCTTTGGAAAAAATGTGTGCACTAAAGCTTAGAGTATTTAAAAGCTATTTTTAAAAGTTAATGTATATTTTCTTATATTCTTATTGATATAAAAATATTAACCTAGGGGTGTACAGCTTCAAACTTCAGATGCTCATCTGTTCCAGATTTAGCTAAGTGTTTGAAGATGAGTATAGTCACTGAGATCTAGAGTTATCATAGTTTCAACATATAATCACCATCAAATGCATGTGAAAGATCATATATTTGTACATGGGTGATTTTATGCTGCTTATGGCATTTATAAAATAAGGTACCTCACTCTTCACTATTCAATAGTACGATCAATGCAACAATACCACAGTACTAATGGGGTTGCTAATCTACTTCCATATTTCCTCCAAGTGAAATTTTACTGGTAGCTTTGGTCTTCCTTTTGTGCCATGGGAGTGTTGACATTTTTAATCCAACTACCTTGTAGCATAAATGAGTGCTCACAAAGGTACTTTGAGTTTCTCTGTGAGAGTTAAGGGTGAAATGCCAAGGAAGGCTCACAACATCGAAGTAATCCCGGCAAGGATAGAATGAAACTCCTGCAATTCTGAAAGGTGTCTGATTTGCTAAGAAGGTTCCTAAAATGGCTCTGGTGCTGGACAAAGAATGAACAATTTGTTGTAGATGAATAGAAGAGAATGTGTGACCATCATTTGCACTATTTTCCCATCCTGCTCACATTTTTAATTCAACAAATGCTTATCAAGCACCAATATGTGCCAAGCCCAGACATTGAGGTAATGAATGCAAGCATAGAGATCTCCACTGGAGGCCCAAGTCAGGTCAGAAGACAAGACTTTGTCTCTAACTAGACAGCTCTTAGGGGAATGAGGTTGACATCCAGTTCAAGGAGGACTAAATGTGCCATAAATAGACATGGTTACTCTAAAAGAGAAGGCCTACTGGGGATCATGACAAGCAAGTAAATCTTAGTTTGGAAGGATAAAGGTCGTTTAGAGGGTGTCAGAGTAATTTTTCTCCTGGAGTGAATTCATGTATCTGGACTACCTCTGCTCCAGCCCCCAAGACCTTGACTCACATTTTTTCTCCTCCCCTTGCCCTTCTGACCACCACAATTCCGCATACCATCCCCTGACACAACCTTTGCCTACCGTCACTAAACCACCATCTGCTCCTGACTGCTTGTCCTGTCTGGACCTTATTGCAGGAGCCCATATCCTTGGTATGATCCTCAAAATTTATATCATTATTATAAACCATTAACATTGACACTTTAATATTCCAGAATCATCTCCAAATTTTACTTTTATATTCCATACTGAAAAAAAAGCTTCGCCTAGAAATTTTGCTTAAAGAATTAAAGTGTAAACAGAAAGATAATTCATAATTTAAGTCATTAGTATTTCTTAACACAACTGTAATAAGTTCATGTAAGATCCTATGCCATGATGCCCAAACACGTGAATTTTGAGCTAAGAAATAAAATGACTATACAGTATCAACAATATTTATACTACAGAGGGAGAAGGGTATATTATATAACCTTATTTCAAATGGTAAAGCAAGCGTCTGAGCATGGCATCATTTCAAGTGTGAGAGCAAGCATTGGTGCTTGCTAACTAGTCAAGTCGTGTACATGTTTCAAGCGACTGCTACTTTTATTCCAGGCTTGCTTTTTGACAAGTGTCCATTTAAATGTATGTCTTAATTTGATTTGTTTTTCTTTGCTACTTACCAAAGACAATGTTCTTGAACGCCAGTACAGAAAGAGTGAGGGCTGACATGTTCTCCCTTTAATTTGTCAGTATTCATGATTTTATAGTTAGACCTGTGTGCAGAGAAAATAAAGGGAGAAAGTCATGCAAAACAAATTATTACCTGTCAAACTCTTTTTTTTTTAAATTTAACATTAGAGATTATAGCCCCAACAAATGGATTTTTTTCCCTCCCTACTTAAAAGCACTCTCTTCTGATTGATATTTAATGCTTACAGTGACCACACGGGACATGTATTGTTTGCAGCCATGTAAGCTGCCTTCATTTAAAGGGTTCAATATAAAAGCCCAGAAGGATGATTCATTTATTTAGTTGCCTTTGGTCAAAACTGAAACAGTTCCTGGGCACTTTAAAGGAATATTGATCATTCAGCCCACTATGCTATTTGCAGAAAGGCAGATGAAACCACTTTGTGCCTTTCATAAAAATCCTTTCAATTATAGTCGAAAGAGCTTTATTTACACCTGACAATGCTGCCTTTTATGTCTCTGCTTTACTTTCTGCAGAGATAATCTTTGTTCCATCATGTCTTTTAAAAGTGTAGGTCACAGTGAATAATGATAAAACTCATGAGGAAATATGGGACTCCACGGGAGACAGTTTCAGTTCCTTCTTGAGATTGTCATTAGGGTTGTTCCCAAATACTCCATACACATGGTAGGATTGCACCTCTCTGCCCACAGGAGGTTAGGAGTGGTCATAGGACTTGCTCTGACAGAGAGGGGTGCATGAAATTGATGTGTGTCACTTCCAGACAGGTTTAAAAGCCAGTGTGGGCCGGGCGCGGTGGCTCAAGCCTGTAATCCCAGCACTTTGGGAGGCCGAGACGGGCGGATCACGAGGTCAGGAGATCGAGACCATCCTGGCTAACACGGTGAAACCCTGTCTCTACTAAAAAAAAACACAAAACTAGCCGGGCGAGGCGGCGGGCGCCTGTAGTCCCAGCTCCTCGGGAGGCTGAGGCAGGAGAATGGCGTAAACCCGGAAGGCGGAGCTTGCAGTGAGCTGAGATCCAGCCACTGCACTCCAGTCCGGAAGACAGAGCGAGACTGTGCCTCAAAAAAAAAAAAAAAAAAAAAAAAAAAAAAAAAAAAAAAAAAAAAGCCAGTGTGTACATGGCCATATTCTCTTTTCCCACTGCCGTGACAACCTGCCATGGTCTAGAGAGCAGCTTCTTCAGCCTGAGTCCCAGAGAGAAGACATAAAGCAGTGGAGCAAAGCTCCTGCTGGCACTTGATGGATAATGGTACAATTGTACACCTTTGCTGTTTCAAACCATCGAGATTTAGGGGCCAAGTCCCAAGGAGAAACTGTCTTGTAAGTGCCAATTAGAAGGGAAATTTCTTTAGATGTCACAATAACCACATGAGAGCATTGTCTTTTATATAAATTTAATAAATAAGTTAAAATTATGTATTTATATAATGATTGACCCAGTCCCTTCTCCCTCCCAGCATTATTTTATTTTAAATAGGAAAATAATGTGACCTTTTGGGACACAAACTGCCATTGCCACTTTCATTTTGAGATGTATTTCTTTAACGGCAATTTTATTACTAAAGAACATGTGTCCCCAGCAAAAGACATGACCATCAGAGTGAACAGGCAACCTACAGAATGGAAGAACATTTTTGCCATCTACCCATCTGATAAAGGGCTAATATCCAGAATCTACAAAGAACTTAAACAAATTTACAAGAAAAAAACAAACCCATCAAAAAGTGGGCAAAGGATATGAACAGACACTTCTCAAAAGAAGACATTTATGCAGCCAACAGACACATGAAAAAAGACTCATCATCACGGATCATCAGAGAAACACGAATCAAAACCACAATGAGATACCATCTCACACCAGTTAGAATGGCGATCATTAAAAAGTCAGGAAACAATAGATGTTGGAGAGGATGTGGAGAAATAGGAACGCTTTTGCACTGTTAGTGGGAGTGTAAACTAGTTCAACCATCGTGGAAGACAGTGTGGCGATTCCTCAAGGATCTAGAATGAAATACCTTTGACCCAGCAATCCCATTTTACTTGGGTATATACCCAAAGGATTATAAATCCATGCTACTATAAATACCCATGCACATGTGTGTTTATTGAGGCACTATTCCAATAGCAAAAGACTTGAACCTTGAACCCAATCCAAATGTCCATCAATGATAGACTGGATTAAGAAAATGTGGCACATATACACCAGGAATTACTATGCCAACCATTAAAAAAGGATCAGTCATGTCTATGCAGGGACATGGAGCAGCTGGGAAACCATCATTCTGAGCAAAACTATTACAAGGACAGAAACTCCAAACACCGCATGTTCTCACTCATAGGTGGGAATTGCACAATGAGAACACATGGACACAGGGTGGGGAACATCACACCCTGGGGCCTGTCATGGGGTGGGGTGAGGGGGGAGGGATAGCATTAGGATAAATACCTAACGTAAATGATGAATTAATGGATACAACTAACCAGCATGGCACATGTATACTTATCTAACAAACCTGCACGTTGTGCGCACGTTCCCTAGAACTTAAAGTATAATTTAAAAAAAAAAAGAACATGTGCCCCTGAACAAGCCACTTAATTTCTCTAAGCCTCAGTTCCCCTGCACATGGAGAAGGAAGGAATTGGAGTAGACACACCAGACTTCCTTCCTGTGGTCTCCTACAATATATTAGCTCATTCGGGCTTTTAAAACAACGTACCATAAACCAGGTGTATTATAAACAACAGAAATTTATTTCTCATAGCTCTGGACACTGGGGAGTGTAAAGCCAAGGCACAAGCAGTTTCAGTGTCTGGTGAGAGCTGCTTCCTCACAGACAGCTATCTTCTCCCTGTGACCTCTCATGGCTGAAGGGGCAAGGATCACTACAGACTCTTTCATAAGGGCACTAATCCCATCCATAAGGGCCCCACCTTTGTGACCTAATCACCTCCCAAAGGGCCTGCCTCCTAATATCATCACCTTAGGAGTTAGGATTTCCACACAGGAATCTTGGAGGAACATAAACACTCAGTTAAGCAGTAGCATTCTGTGTTTAATACGTAGTTCACAGAAATTAATAGAAAATTAAATGAAACTTAAAATTCAAATCTTTTAGCTCTTCTTCCGGTTTCTGAAAAGTGTTATTAAAGCTTATAGCAATTTTGTTATGAGACTATATCTTCCTATGAGAAAGAAGCCTAAAGTGAAAAAAGGAGAATTTTCGAAGAAATGAAAGAGTTTAGTAAAATTTTGGTTTTGATTTGTTGTTGTTGTTCATTGGTGTGTGTGTGTGTGTGTGTGTGTATGTGTGTGTGTGTGTGTGTGTGTGGAGTATCTCTCTGTTGCCCAGGCTGGAGTGCAGTGGCATGATCTAGGCTCACTGCAACCTCCACCTCCCAGGTTCAAGCAATTCTCCTGCCTCAGCTTCCCAAGTCGCTGGGATTATAGGTGCCCACCACCATGCTCGGCTAATTTTTTGTAGTTTTTTAGTAGAGACGGGGTTTTGCCATGTTGGCCAGACTGGTCTTGAACCCCTGACCTCAGGTGATTCACCTACATTGGCCTCCTAAAGTGCTGGGATTACAGGCGTGAGCCACTGTGCCTAGCCTTGTTTTGTTTTTTAAATGAACTTTTGATTCAAGTATACACCTATATATGAAAAAATGCACAAATTAAAAGTGAAGAGCTTGGTGAATTTTCTCAAAGTGAAATACATTCTTGTGACCAGCACCCCGAGCAAGAAACAACATAATCGGCACCCAGAAACCCTCCTCACACCACCCCTTGACACAAAGGCTGTCACCATGCTGACTTTCTCTAGGCTGACTTCTAATGGCAGAGATTAGTTTTGCTACTTTTTAACTTCATTGTTGAATATCAGATGTACTCTTGCATCTTCCTTCTTTAGTTAAAAATGGATTTATCCATATTTTTGCATGAAATCACAGTTTGGTCCTTGTCATTGCTATACAATATTCTGCTGTGTGACTTTATTAAAATTTAGTCATTCTACCGTGATGAACACTGGGATGTTTTCAGGTTCGGGCTACTATTAATAGTGGACATTTTAAGTATTTGGTTAATATTTTTCCCCTACATTTTCAAATTGAGGGTTCAGGAGGTAGATATCTTTAGACCTAAGTAAGAGGACCTAGCTCTGTGGCAAAGATTGCATGTTGGAGTATCTCCCTAGGGTTGAAGGAGAGAAAGCAGTTCTAAAGTCCCAGGCAGGAAAAGGAGGGAGGAAAAGAAGGAAAGGGAGAAGCAGCAGCAGCAGCACTGTGGAGCCAGAAGATTCAGTACTGGTAAATTCTGCTCCTTCTAGCTAGGAGATGCCATTGTCCTTTTAGTTTAATCCTTTGAACCAGCAAGCTATACTGTGCGGAATTCCCTACGAAGCATTTTTCTGGAGCATCATTGTTATGTCAATGTAGCGAGTCAGCAAAGATGGTAAATGCTTAGAAGGAAAAATTTATTTTAGACTTGCTATTGAATGTTGAAGTAATTGGGCCAGGTGCAGCGGTTCACACCTGTAGTCCTAGCACTTTGAGAGGCCAAGGTGGGCAGATCACTTGAGGCCAGGAGTTCGAGACCAACCTGGGCATCATGGTGAAACCCCTTTTCTACTAAAAATACAAAAATTAGCCGGGTGTAGTAGCATGTGCCTGTAATTCCAGCTGTTCGAGAGGCTGAGGGATGAGAATTGTTTGAACCTGGGAGGTAGAGGTTGCAGTGAGCCAAGATCATGCCCCTGCACTCCAACCTGGGTGACACAGCGAGACTCCGTCAAAAAAATAAAAAATAAAGGAAGAAAAATAAAGAAAGAAAGGAAGAAAGAAAGAAAACTGAAGTAATCTTGAGCACAAATACAGTATGTCAATTACTAAATGAAAATTACATTAAAATTCGTAATGGAGAGGGAGACTGAGCAATTGCCAATTCACCTGCTCCCATTTTTGGCAGATCTTGAAACATCCCCCATCCCCAACTTTGACTGTGTAATCCTATTTAAAAAATAGCAACTGATCCTTAAGTATGACTTTGCCCTCTTCTTTTCTTTATAAAACGATGAAATTAGGAGAGAATAAATAAGAGGTCGCATGCCCATAAGCTTGTCAGTTCAAACAGTAATACTTGTTTTTATTACTGAATGTGGGGCTTTTTTTCTTCTTTGCCTCCTAGAATGCCAAAGCCTGCTGTCATATAACCCATACCATTTCACCCTGAATATCCAGTATCCAGCCCCTCCCTTCAGTTGTGTTTCTCTTTATGCATGTTTTGGTGAGTTAACCCACTAGTTATTGGCTGGAAGAAAGCAGTTGTTTAGATAATGTAACTTGTTGACATACACACACATAAAAAAGCCGAACTCTAAAATATTTAAAAAGGTTTATTCTGAGCCAAATCTGAGTGACCATAACCCAGGGCGTAGTCCCAAGAGGTCTTGAGACCATGTTTCCAAGGTGGTTGGGTTACAGCTTGGTTTTATACATTTTAGGGAGACAGAAGTTACAGGCAAAAACAGAAATCAACAAATCAACACATATAAAGTATACACTGGTTCAGCCTGGAAAAGTGGGGCATCTCAAAGGTGGAGAAGGAAGGTGGTGCTTACAGGTTGTTGGCGGATTCAAAGATTTTCTGATTGGCAATTAGTTGAAAGAGTTCAGCTTTGCCTAAATGGTTGAAGTCAGCAGAAAGAAATGTTTAAGTTAAGATAAGGGGGAAAGGTGGTTGTGGAAGCCAGTGTTCTTGCTATGTAGATGAAGCCTCTGAATAGCAGGCTTCAGAGGCAGTAGATGGTAAAGTCTCTTTTCAAAGCCTAAAAGTATCAGACTCTCAGGCAAATCTCTCCTGGATCTGGAAAAGACCTAGAAAGGGAAGGAGGTTCTCTACAGAATGCAAATTTCTCTCTCAAGCAACACCTTTGAGGACCATTTCAAAATATGTGAATGAAATATATTTTGGGGTAAAATACTTTGATTTCCTTCAGAGTCTGCTATCTACCATGTGATGCTGTACCTGAGGGAGGTCTGAATTTGGTTTTGTATTGCCACAGAGAGTCTGTGTTGTCAGTCTTATGATCTCTGTTTTAATGTTAATGCCAGTCGGTTGTGCCTAAACTCCTGGCAAAGGGAAGGAGTTCTAACATATCTCCCTTCCCCTCATAGCCTGAACTAGCTTTTCAGGTTTCTTTGGGACTCCCTTGGCCAAGAAGGAGGTCCATTCAGTCTGTTGGGAGCCTTAGATTTTTTTGTTGTTGTTGTTATATCTGCCTATTAATGTTGACCAAAAAAGCCAAACTCTGTAAAATATTTAAAGAAATTTATTCTGAGCCAAATATGAGTGACCATGGCCCAGGGCACCATCCCAAGACATGTGCCCTGGGTCATGGTCACTCATATTTGGCTCAGAATAAATCTCTTAAAATATTTTACAGAGTTTGACTTTTTTTTCAATCAACAAACTTAGTGAGTACTTTATATACATTCTCTCTAATCCTCCGCACAATTGTGGGTGTTATCATCTCTGTTTTGCAAATGAGAAAACTGAGGCTCAGTGAGGTTAAGACCTGCGTTTATAAGGCTCGAGATCATTATTTAGATATGTCCTTGTCTTTCATCTTTCCACCTGGAATATGTCTGTGCTGAGACTTATATTCTCAACGCAAAGTTATAGAGATGCATTAAATGGTACCTGGTACCCTTAGAGTACTCATTCTTATTGGAAAGCTATTTTGCCCCCTGGGGGACATTTTGCAATGTCTGAAGACAACTGGAATGAGGAAGGTACTATTAGCATCTACTGGATAGAGGTCAGGAATGATGTCAAATATCTTCCAACACACTGGCAGCCCCACACAGCAAAGAATTACTCATCCCAGAAAGTCAATAGTGCCAAGCTTGAGAAACCTGCCTTGCAGTGTGTTTGTGCATCATAATGGTGTTTATTAAGCCTATAAGAGTGTTGAATTGTATTTGAAGGTGGCAATGAGGAATAGTTGAAAATATATCAGGAATCAGAAGTTCTGTGTTCTAGTTCCAGATCCAGGACTAACAAAACCTCAACTTCCCTGTGAGTAAATTGGTGACAATAGTATCTGTATTATCTATTTATTAATTCATCAAATTTTTATGTATTACCTTCTACGAATGAGGCAGTACTCTAGACATGGAGTGTGCAACAAGGAAGAAAATAGGCATCATCTCTGCCTTCAAGTAGCTTAGTGGAAAATAGATAAGTAGAACTATGGGGTACTGTGGAGCACCCTGGTAACCTAGCAAAGAGACAGCTAATTTACTATTGTATAGTCAGAGAAGTAACCTCTTAGCTGACAATCAGGAAAAAGAAGTTAGGCAAGCAAAGGAGAAGGAGAAAAAGTGAGGATGGGACAGTGTTTGCAAAAGCACAGGTGAGAAAGAGCATAGAACAATCCAGGAACTGAAAAAATACGCAGTATGACCAGACAGTAGAATGAGAAGGGAGGAAAGAGATGTGCCCAGGGAGGAAAGCAAAGGTCACCTCTTAGGGGGTTTTGTGGGTCCACCTAAGGAGGATGGAGGCAAAGGGAAAAGAAATGAAAGGTTTTAAAAGCAGGGAGCTGGCATGATCAGATTTGAGTTTTAGAAAACCATTTAGGCTGCAAGGTGGAGAATGGATTCTAGAGACTATGAGACCAGTTGGAAGTTTGTTACAGCTATCTCAGCAAGAGGTCATGGTGGCCCACAACTCAGGTAGAGGCAATGGGATAGATAGAAGTGAATGCATATGAAAGAAGTTCAATCAATTCTTACTGCTGAGGTGTTGACAATGTTGACAAGATATCCCTGTCTTAGAGCAGCAGAGTTTCCAGAACAAGGGATGACTGCCACTGCTGTGTCTGAAAGCTGGAAGTATCTCCAGTCCACGCATCAGGTTGGATTCTGTGCAGGCCTGTGTCTTTGCCTCATTAGAGTGAAGTTTTGCGGTGTCTGAAAAGCAGGACCACACTCAAGCTGCAAGGGATGTTGGTAAAGTGAGTCTCTGGCATCTCCTTGAGAAGAATGCCCTAAACTTAGAAAGGATGCTTCAAGAAGAAAGGCAAATATGCCCCTACAGTAGACATGGAGAGTGATTTGCTAGAACCTATTTAGAAAGCAAACCTGAAAATACCTTACAAATTAAAAA
Organism: Rhinopithecus bieti; assembly: GCF_001698545.2. Taxonomy (NCBI): domain Eukaryota; kingdom Metazoa; phylum Chordata; class Mammalia; order Primates; family Cercopithecidae; genus Rhinopithecus; species Rhinopithecus bieti. The sequence goes on along the minus strand of NW_016816502.1, from coordinate 797,818 downwards.
TATTCTTTCTCCTAAAAACCCCACTTCTTGGAATTTATTCCCTAGAAGTAAAATTATCCATACTTAAGAACATATGTACATTGAGATATTATGATAGCATTGTTCTTTGGGCAAAAATTTAGTAGCAAAGTGAATGTCTTTCAGTGAGAAAGAGTTGAGTAAATTGTGCTGCATCTGTGCCACTAAATATGTACTCAACCTAAAAAAAAACTGAGTTGGAGTTAAACCCAGTTGGGACTGGGACTCTGAAAATCTGAGAGGGACATGCTGAGCCACTTAAAAAAAATCTCCTTATATGTAACATAGATCTTGATGTGTACCATTTATCTGGGAATGAGGTGAGAGAGGTCTTCTTAGTAACACTGGCTCATCCCTCCTCCTCATTCAACACTTTGGTCCAGATTCAAATTGCTGCAAGTCTAGCTCATAACTGCTGTTTCACTTAGGAACACATGCTATCCAAATAGGCTGGCCCACCGATGATCTCAAAGTTACCAAGCTTCAGTTTACTCAGCTTCCCATGGAAGTTTGGCTCCTGGTCTTGAATCTATTCTCCATCACAATTGGGCCAAGTGGGCTCTGTGACTCAGCCCCATCCTGCAGGAAGCAAAGTAGCAGAGAAGCACCTGAAATAAATTCCTGTATCTGAGCTAAAAACGCCTCTTCCTAGAATTCCTGGGTAAAAGCTTAATTGTATAATAACAGCTTGGTGGTCTGTCTCAATCTGCTCAGGCTACAGCAACAAAATACCACAGAGTGGGTAGTTGATACAACAGATATTTATTTCTCACAGTTCTGGTGGCTGGAAGTCTAAGATCAAGGTGCAGACAGGTTCAGTTCCTGGTGAGGGCCCTCTTCCCTGTTTGCACATGGTTGTCCTCACATGGTGGGGATGGGGAGTGTGCTCTGGTTTCTTCCCCTTCTTATAAGGGCACTAATCCTATCATGGGAATCTGCCTTTGTGGCCTCATCTAAACCTATCTACCAAAGGCTATGTCTTCAAATACTATCACATTGAAGGATAGGGCTTCAACATATGAATTTGGAGGACACAAATATTTATGTCTCTGAGGCATTACAGCATGGTCATTAAGAAGACAGGCTCTGGAGCCAAACTAAATCCTGGTTCTGCCACTCACCAGCCATGTGACCTTGGGCCAATTACTTAGCCTTTGTGTGCTCCAGTCTCCTCATATATAAAATGGGATAGGAACAGTACTATCTCATAAGGTCATTATGAGGCTAGATTAGTTAACACATAATACACCTATAGAGCATGTCTCAGACATACAAAGAGCTCAGTAAATGTTATCATCATCCCTCCTTTCTGGATCCAGGTATGTCTCAAATTAATCTCTTCTCAGAATACTCAACCTGCAGGTACCCCAGCAGCTTTCTTTCTCTCCCAGCCTTTGGTAGAAACTCCCAGTTTAAAAACTAAACAAAGCTGTATTTATTACACAAACAATATTACAGTAATGGGGATTTATAAAGGACATGGCTGAAATTCCTGGGGGTGGGAGAGTGAGGGAGGGATTTTAGAAGTTCACTACAGCCACCCCAGTTCGGAGGGTGCTCTACTCCAGTAGCGTTCTGTACTTGCAATGTTGCTATTTTCCATTTTCTAAAGCTTTATTTAACCATTGTAATTTGTGGCTTTCTCCACGACTAAGTATAGAGCAAAACGTAATAATGCAAACTGGCTCATGCTGAGCTGAAATGAGTAGTGTTCTCTCACCAAATCCTCTTGTGAGCTTTAATAACTTCTTTAATTTCTCTGTTATTTTCCAATATTGTATACCTATTCCAGAAGTACTCATTTTGTCTTTCCTAAACCAGCTTTCCTCTGCTGGGAAAATGACCAAATTATTCGACTCCTGTCCTCCTTCCACACCTCTAGTTTTTGGTTTTTCAGCTTCCATTCTGGGGTTTACAACCAATTTAGCAGTTGTTGATCATGGCAAAAGTGTAAAACTAAGTCAGTACTGGAGATGAAATGGCTTGTCAGAACAGCTCATGAGAGGGAAATCATTTTCAGGACAAGGGGAGAGAGAATGGGCAAGACTGTACATATGCATTGTACTTGCTTGTGGGTAATAGAGTGGACTCCAATGTAGAGCGAACTTGGGTCATTTTCTTTGATCCCCTGACACAGTATTCCTTTTTTAAAAAATTAAAGATTACTCTCTAACAGAAGGCAAGGAAGTTTCTTGTCTAGATTGAGTTGTGGAGACTACACTTAGACTATAAGCTCTTAGAAATAGCAAAATATTAATGCAGAGTTTGTCATGGGAACTCGGAAAATACGAATTAAAATCTAGGGACAGAAAGAAAGAACCATGCTTAAAAATGATAGTGGGTTCATCAGTGATTACTTACGGCTGCTCTCACAGATTACGTGTAGTAGCCGTGTCCTTTTCTCTATTTAGATTTTCCTACCAAAAGATGACTATGTGGACGTTTCAGAGTACCAATATGAGAAGGGTGAGTAACTTGAGCTGAAGTTTAGGATGAAAGGAGCAGGAGAAACCTGGCTCCTTGCTGGGATGCACAGAGCTTTGGAGTACCTTCCAGGAGAGTCTGAGATGCCCCTCTACCCACATTCCTACCAGACCCAATTGCTTACATTTCCTTGAGCACTCAGTGTGCTTCAGCTCCTCTGTGCCTGAAGCATCTCTCCTTTGCACTTACTGCTCCCACCCAAACCCAATTCAAATAATGCCAAGTCTTCTCCAGCTAGAATTAATCCCTCTTCCCCTGCATTCTCATAGCCTGTCTTATCCTGCTCAGTTCTAATGATGCTCCTAAAAGCAGACCCTGAGTAAAGGATTTGGGTATGAGAATTTATTCAGGAGAAGATCCCAGGAAACATTGTGAGGGAGTAGGAAGTGAGACCAAGAATGGAGAAAAAGCCAAAAAAGAGTGCTTTAATGTGCAGATTACTGCTATGAGCAAAGAGGGCTCAGCACCATTGGGAATGCTCTGAGAGTCTGAGTGGAACATGCTCAGTGTCCTACTGAAGAGCAAGGAACTTGCCACCTTCATCGGTGGTGAGTTGTTCTGGAGACTAAGTCTCTGGCACTTACAATCTGCCTATAAGGCACTGAGCTGCTCTAAAGCTAAAGAATGCCTTCAGATGAAAAAATGCTAGAAGCTATAGCCTCTAGGGGACTTCCCACCTGTGAAGGGAAGGGGGTGGTCAAGGGGATTTGAACTTGACAAGGACATCCTGCTACAATGATTGCCTTTGAAGGCAGAGAACAAACTTTACTCATCTTTATATATCCAAAGTATTCAACTTGTAGCCTTATCCCAAATAGGTGCTTAATAACTTAAATAAGTGAGGTTGGTTCACACTTAACACATCTGATGAACCAATGGTACATTCAACACGTATATTTTGAAATGCCTATTATGTGCCAGCGAGTTCTCAAACAAACCTTGTCTCTGTTCTTCAGAAGCTAACAGTCTCACAGCAAAGTCAAGCAATCAGCAAATAATTACAATGTGGGGGGACAGGTATATTAATCAATCTTGTCAATGTATGTTTCACCCCTTGATACTACCACTATAGCACAAAACCTATCATTTAATTTTCAGCAGATTAGATTTTTACTTTCAAAGAAAGGAGAGTTTATTTCTCCTATAGAGGATAGGAACAGGTATAATATTGATGACATTGTTTTTGGTATGATTTCTGGGTTAATGAACATGGATTTGAAATAGCCTACTGTTGACTGGAAGCCTTACTGATAACATAAACAGTTGATTAACATGTATTTTGTATATGGTATATATTATATACTGTATTCATACAAATAAGCTAGAGAAAATAAAATTTTATTAATAAAATTTTATTAAGATAGAGAAAACATTTAATATACATTTATAGTACATTATTGTACTGTATTTATTAATACCATAAGTTTATGTTATCTGTTTGTAAGATGAATTATCTGTCTGAAGCAGTGGGCAAACAGAGCTGCAGACCTCAATCTTATAGCAAGTGATTCAACTTTTTTGTAATGTCATGACTCTCTGTGCTTCTTGGGGACACTTCCAGTATCACTAGTGGTACTTCATGCGGGTTCCACGGTATTATTCAAGATTTACAGTATGCACTCAACAAAATGAAAAATATGCGACAACCACAAAAGATCACTTTTTTACTGTGATACACAATTTACTGGAAAGGTGAACTGCTCACGTAGAGATGATTAGCATCACATGATGTTTTAAGTGGACACACACAACACTTGTGCTCACCATGACAGCAATAGGAAATGGCAATGAAATTATTACAGTAGTATAGTATATGCTACAATTAATTTTATGTAGTTATAATTTAATACTGCATCTTTTTGTTTGCTTACATGTCTCCTGACTAAAAATGACATCATGTACAGCCTATGTAAGTTTTGATAAATTTTAATATTTTATAATATATTTATGTATATTTTATAGTAATACATGACAAAATATACTAGTATCTACATGTATTTTATGCATTCATACCATGCCTAACTTTTTCTTAATTTTCAAAACATTTCTAGGCTACATAATTCATCTGCAAGTTTCTTCAAATTGTTGCAAACCTCCAAAAAATTGTCCAATATATTTATTGAAAAAAATTTGTGTATAAGGGGAGCCATGCAATTCAAACACATATTGTTCAAGGATCAGCTGCACCTTACCTACTGAGAAGCAAAAATAAGATTTACATCCAACACTTCCTCAGAAACTAGGCAAGCAAGAATAAAATAAATTGTTGAGTGTTGAGATAAAAAACTGCCAAACTAGAATTCTTTACCCTGCAAAATTATCTTTTAAAAGTGAAAGAGAAATAAAGACTTTCTCAGAGAAACAAAAACTAAGGGAATCTGTTGTCAGTAGACATGTCTTACAAGAAATGTTAAAAATAAGTTCTACAGAGAGAAGGAAAATAATGTAAGTCAGAAACTTGGATCTACCTGAAGAAAAGAGCTTCAGAGAAGAAATAAGTGAAAGTAAAATAAACGTTTTATTTTTCTTATTCTTTTTTTTCCTTCTTCTTCCTTCTTTCTTTTTTAATTGAGACGGAGTCTCGCTCTGTCCCCAGGCTGGAGTTCAGTGGCGTGATCTCGGCTCACTGCAGCCTCCACCTCCTGGGTTCAAGCGAGTCTCCTGCCTCAGCCTCCTGAATAGCCAGGATTACAGGAACCCGCCACCATGCCTGGCTAATTTTTTTTTTTTTTTTTTTTTTTTTTTTTTTTTGTATTTTTAGTAGAGACAGGGTTTCACAGTGTTGACCAGGATGGTCTCCATCTTTTGACCTGGTGATCCGCCTGCCTTGGCTTCCCAAATGCTGGGATTACAGGCGTAAGCCAACTTGCCCAGCCTATTTTTCTTATTCATAATTGATCTAACAGTTAGTTCAAAATAATAACAGCAACAATGTGTTCAATTATATGCCAATATATAAGTAAAATGACAGCAGTGGGCCGGGCACAGTGGCTCACGCCTGTAATCCCAGCACTTTGGGAGGCCGAGGCGGGTGGATCACGAGGTCAGGAGATCGAGACCATCCTGGCTAACGTGGTGAAACCCCGTCTCTACTGAAAATACAAAAAATTAGTCAGGCGTGGTGGCGGGCGCCTGTAGTCCCAGCTACTCGGGAGGCTGAGGCAGGAGAATGGCGTAAACCCGGGAAGCGGAGCTTGCAGTGAACCGAGATTGCCACCACTGCACTGTGCAGCCCCTGCGACAGAGTGAGACTCCGTCTCAAAAAAAAAAAAAAAAAAAAAAAAAAAAAAAAAAAAAAAAAAAAAAAAAAAAAAAAAAAGACAGCAGTGATACACGAGGCAGGAGGGAAGAATTACAAGTATTTTGTTATTATAAGATATTAGCATTCAAAAATTAGCCAGGCATGATGATGCATGCCTGTAGTCCCAGATACTTAGGAGGCTGAGGCAGGAGGATTGATTGAGTCTGGGAGATTGATGGAGGTTGTAGTGAGCCATGATTGCACCACTGAACTCCAGCCTGGATGACAGAACGAGACCCTTTCTCAAAAACAAAAATAGTTATTCACACTATCCATGAATTGGTATAATGTTATTTGATAAAAGTATAATGTATATGCTAAGAAGGGGAAAAATAGAATTATATAAAATGCTCAATTAAAGCCATAAGAGGTAGAAAAGAGATGAAGATAAAAATAGAAACAAAGAACAAGAGAAATTAATAGAAAATTGTAATAAATATGGTAGATATAATCACTTTAAATGTCAATGGTCTACCTACACTAACTAAAAGACAAAGATCTTCAGAGTGGATAGAAAAAAGGACCCAACTATATGTTGCCTGTAAGAAACCCACTTAAAATATAAAGATACATGTAGATTAGAAGTAAATAGAGAAAGATAAACCATGCTAACACTAATCAAAAGAAGGAGGAGTTGCTATATTAACTTCAGAAGGAGCAGACTTCAGAGCAAGGAAAGGTATTAGGGATAAAAAGGGGCACTGCATAATGATAAAAAGATCAATACTTCACAAAGACATAATGATCTTTACTGTGTATGTGTCTAACAACCAAATGTCAAATACCTGAGGCAAAAACTGATAGAAATGCAAGAGAAATAGATGAGTCTGCTATTGTAGTTGAAACCTTAACACCCATCTATCAGAAGTGGACAAATCAAGCAGGTAGAAAATTAGTAAGGATATAGTTGAACTCAACATCACCATGAATCAACGGGATATAATGGACATCTACAGACTACAGTCATGCGTCACTTAACAACAGGAATATGTTCTGAGAAATATATCGTTTGGCAATTTCATCACTGTGCAAACATCATAGAGTATACTTACGCAAACATAGATGGTACAGCCTACTATATCCCTACATTACATGGTGTAGCCTATTGCTCCTGGGCTGCAAATCCATAGAGCATGTTAGTGTACAGAACACTGTAGGCAACTGTCAGACAATGATAAGCATTTGTGTGTCTAAACATACCTAAACATAGAAAAGCAATGTGTTGTGCTATGATATTACAACATCCCTAAGTGATAGGGATCTTTCAGCTCCATTATAATCTGATGGGACCACTGTCATATATGTGGTCCCTTGTTGACCGAAACGTCATTATGAGGGGAATGACGGTACTTCTATGGGACATAAAACACACCATAACAAATTTAAAAGATGAGAAATCATACAACTTCTACTCTCAGATCACAATGGAATTAAACTAAAATCAATAACAGAAAGATGACTGAAATCCAAAATACTTGGGGATTAAACAACACACTTCCAAATAACACATGGGTCAAAGAAGAAATCTTAAGAGAAATTTTAAAACATTTTGAACTAAATGAAAATTAAAATAAAACATCAAAATGTGTAAGATGCAGCAAAAGCAGTGCTTAAAGGAAAATTTACTGAATTGGACACATGTATTAGAAAATAAGAAATATATAATAAAGGACTGTTATATTAAATATGCAAAGAACTCTTAAAACTCAACAATGGAAAAATAACAACCTTATTAAAAAGTGGACAAAAACCTGAACAGACCCCTAATCAGAGAAGATAGACATATATGTAAATAGTCTGTTCCATATATATGGTAAGTGAACATATATAAAGATGTTCATCATATTTCAAAAGAGAGTTACAAATTAAAACAAGTATTAGAATGGCCAAAATACAAAATAAAACACTGACAACACCAAATGCTGGTAAGCATGTGGAACAGCAGGAACTCTCATTTATTGCTGGTAGGAATGCATAATGGTACAGCCATGTTGGAAGACAGTTCGGCAGTTTCTTATAAAACTAAACATATTCTTACCCAAAGATCCAACAATCACACTCCTCAGTATTTACTCAACGCAATTGGCAACTCCACACAAAAACCAGCACATGGATGTTTATAGCAGCTTTGTTCATAATTGCCAAAAATTGGAAATAACCAAAATGTTTTTTAGTAGGTGAATGGATATCAACTGTGGTATATCCTCATCGAGAAATATTATTGAGATCTAAATAAATTATCGAGTTATCGATAAAAACGTTGAGGCAACTTAAATGCATGTTACTAAGTGAAAGAAACCAATCTGAAAGGCTACATACTGTATAATTCCAACTATATGACATTCCAGAAAACGCAAAACTCTGGAGACAGTTAAAAGATCAGTGGTTGCCAGGGTTGAGGAGGGAGGGCAATGCAGAGCATGGAAGATTTTTATGGCAATGAAGCAATTCTGAATGATACTACAGCAGTAGACACTGATAAACATCATCATACATTTAACAAAACCCATAGAAACATAACACCAAGAGTGAACCCTAATGTAAACTATGAGCTTTTGGTGCTAGTGATGCATCAGTGTAGGTTCATTGATTGTAATGAATGTATCTCTATGGTAGGGGATGTTGATAGTGGAGGAGGTTGTGGGACAGGGGGATATGGCAACTTTCTGTACTTTCTGCTCAATTTTTCTATGAACCTAAAACTGTTTTAAAATTAAATTGTATTAATTTAAAAAATAATGTCTTTGATTGAATTGTTAGAAACACAAACCTATATTTTGCCAAATTAAAAATAATTCTTTTTTTGTACCATGGTATAACTAATTAACTTTTGGGTGACATAATCTGACATGAGAATTCATGGTGCGTTTTTACATTTATATTTAAACTAAATATAATTCAATAAAGTACTTATTATGGATTCTACTGCCACTCACTTTGACAAGTACTATTGAGAAATATTAATCTTAAAATACATAGTTCAGAGATGCTAGATCATCTTTATTCATGAAATTATGTTCCCAGAAACAGCCTAGATTTCATTTACACAATTTGTGCTGCCCTGCATTTCATTTCCACATTTGTATTCTCTGCCTCCCCTCCTAAGCATCCTAAGGGCTCACATAATGGTACATGATTTGCAATATACATAGAGAATGTTCCTAAATTGCTTTGGATTTTAAGCTCAAAGTATATATTGGTAGGTAATTGTTAAACTTTTTACTATATTATTCCAAATACCAGTAATAATTGTTTTCCCAGTCTTATCTATCAACAAAAGAAATTTTATCCACAGAGAGATTAAGGAACTGCGTGATCACCTTCTGCCAGACTCTGTATGAAGACAGTAGTGAATTTAGGGGCCAGTCCTTGCCTAACATCTCTTTAGATTCACAGGACATTTCACTGACACTGCTGCCTTCTCCTGCAGCTTACCCTGAACACACACATATTTCTCAAGTGGGATCAAGACTTTTTGTTTTGTTTTTGTCTTTCTTCTCCCTACTTTGTCTTTATTGAGCATGTATTATGGGTGTAATAAAAACATTTTTTAAAGCAGTAGGATGTTTGCTTGTTTGAAAAGCTTCTAGATGAGAGCTCTAACACAGGAATTCTTAACTGCTTTTTCTCTACTCTCCCCTTAAGCAGCCTGGGGAAGCCTATGACAGCTTCCCAGTAGCACATCCCCTCTAGAAGGAGAAATGCCTGCTGATGTGAATAGAATGTCAGCCTGGGTCACACCGTGAACTGAGTTGGGGCGGTAAATGGATAGACAAATGCACAAACAAAGGAAAAGAAAGTGGTAAATGTTCCTTATGAACCTCATGAAGCGAATGAGAAGCTTCAGGTGCAGTGCCTGCTGCCTTAGTACAACACAGGCCCTTTCAGGTGACCAAGCCCATCTTTTCATCCTGTGAGCATTTCAATCAGGACGTTTTAAACATGAAACTTCCCCACTTTCCATAAGGCTGGTTTAATTTGCAGACCCTGACAGATGACATTTCTCACAGTGTGTCCCTCCCTGTTGGGGGTGGCACAGGACTCCAGGCCTAGCATCATCAAAGCCCTGCCAGAGGCTTATGGCTTAAGCGCATCAGAATGACCTGGCCCTGCCATTTGGCGGGGCCCCAGGGCATTTGGGGGCAACACAGGAATTCACAATGAGAAAGTTACTTGTGGCCTCTGTTGGAGATCCTTTCAATTAAAGCTTTTAACATTTTTCCCAAGCAACCCCCAGGGATTCATTCTCATCACCAGCTTTGATGGATGGCAGGCTAACACAGCCAATGACTCACCCAGCTCACTGCAAACACTATCAAAACCCATACACTCTTCCTTCTCCAAAAAGCCCTGTAGGCTCCTGACAGGCCAGATCAAGAAGCTCTAAGAAAAGTTAGTTTTACTTAAATAAATGCTGCTTTCAGCAAACATTGCTCATCGCTTGAATTTTTTGTCTTTGAATCATTAAAAAATGAAGTGAACAATATTCTGTAGTCTCGTAATAGATGGCACATTCTCTTCATAGACTAGGCAGGAATCTGGTATCAGGAAGCAAAACAGGCGTGATTAAAATTCCAGTCCTACTACTGACTGTGTGACTTTAGGCAAGTTGCTTAATTTCTCTACACCCTTATTCCTTCATTTCTGCAATGGGGCTAATAATACTTACCTCATAGTTTTCATTCTGATTCAAAGGAGGGACCTCGTCTGTACCCAAGGTATTGTTTCTTTTATTCATGGGTCTATATATGAAGAACAGTATGTATGCATGATGTATGTATCTATCCATTTTTCCCACACATATGTATACATACACATAACACCTAACATCTAAGACCTGAATAATTACATACAAATATTTCAGATTTCCAGTTTCTCTCGGAAATAAATCAGAAGATCTGGCAACATGAGGTTGAGTTTGATTGGCAGCTGTCCCTCAAGTCATGGCAGGTACACATGGTCCCACCACTTCATTTAGTTTGTGAACAGCCTATCGCCTTTGGTCATTTGACTGTGCCATTTTCTGTCTGCATCAGCCCCTATACCACAGGTCTTAATGGCAAGAACTCTTCAGAAAAGCAGAAGCAAACTCCAGTCAAATAGATTGGGGGTGGGTAGGCTGGGAGTTACTTTCAATGAGGGACCTCCTTTGTCTTTCACCTTGTTGAAGAGTTAAACTTGGAAGAGAGAAATTCAGAAAAGATGGGTCAATTCTTTTAATTAAGAATTTGTTTGTGTACAGCCCTGGTCAAGAAGGCCCTCTGCCTTTCTCCACAGTTGTCAGGCTGAGCAGATGGTTTTGTAGGAAGTGGGAATAAAGCTATGGGTCCCAAACATATTTCAGCACTAACAGTGCTTGTGGGCACTATCCATCCTTAGGGAGTGTATTAATTTGTCAGAGTTTTTTTGGTTGTCACAGTGGTTGGGAGGACACCACTTGCATTTGGTAGGTAGGACTAAGGTGGTAGAGTCCCTGCAATGTGCAGAAAAAAATCCTCACAATAAAGGATTTGCTGCATGCCCCACAAATTTTGGACATCCTGCCAGATATTGGTATATTTATAATTATCGTATTAATAATTATCTGAAAAACATACTTACAATTGTCTTAACTAAACTCCAACCCCATTATGCATACAGTGTTTTCAAACAGTCTTAAAAAACACTGAATTTTCTAGGAGTTCAGGCATGGTGTAAAGTGAAGAAAGAGTGTACTTTCTTTGTTCAGAAATTTACTAAGAGTTGGTTCCCAGTTCAGAAACTAGCTGAAGCCATCACTGTTTAAGGTATTCGGGCTGACAATCCGGCCAATGGAGTCAGTCTGCCTGTGCAGATGCCTCATGCAGCATGTTTTTACCTATGGTTGCAAATGTCTACAGGACACCCCTTCAGGTTATCTGGTTCTAATTCCATGGGGACTATGCTACAACTTTGTAAAATATAGATAACTGACAGCAATGCAAAATAATTTTTGTCTGCAGACATGCAAATTCTGACCTATTTGGTAAATGTTCAGTTGACCTCTCTACCCCACTATTAAAGAAGTTAGTTTTGCCTTCATTTGTACATTCATTTCAATATTCCTGATCTATTAATGTGTCCATTATTTGATTACTCTCTTAAACAGGTTATAACATTTGCCTGGTTCCTCATTTTGAGTTAATTAAAATATACAACATATGCTCATTTTTATATCTGGGTGAGAGTCATGATTTTATCTTTTTTAAAAAATTATCTTTTAATGGTAGTCTTGTCTCGACATTTGCAAATTGAGATACATATCTTACTAAAAATGACTTTCTATTTTGTTCTCCTGTTATAACAGGATGCTATATTTATTTTTAAATGTGTCATATATAAATTTCATTCCAGTATACTAAAAGGGGTGTTCAAATATTTGTTATAAAAGGGAGCGTGGGACCTGACAGGGTTTAGAATCACAGATTCCATCAGAAATTCTCTGAACAAACCCACATATGTAACTGATGAGTTGGGTCATTATTTTTCCCAGTCAGACAGAAAGATCCAGAGCTCCAAGTAATTTACAGCAACCACTGGGCTGTGAATTGTTTTGGGAACTGCTCACCTTTCACCCAAGTCCAGCTTCATTTAGATAGGACAATTACAAAATAGCTATTTATGAGTACCACTGACCTAAACTTCTTCCCCCATCATCAAATGCCAAGACTATTCCATACAAATGGCATTGTCATCTGGCCACCTTAGGTAATGTCAGAAAAGATTAAATGAAGACACTTTATCTTACTTTCCCTTCTCTGATTCATAGTTTTTAATCCCAAGATGAGAATACCCCAGAGTGTTCACTCTCCACATCACATACAGGGAAGCCGGTCCTGACTTGCAGCCCTATAATAAATCTTACGACCAACTATTCTAATACATTCATATGTTGCCACATTTTAGAATCCAAAAGGAATAGGATTTCAGGCTGAAATTTCTTTAACTCAGAAAGAAACAATAAACCAGTTCACCCATCTTGGTACCATTTCACCCCTAGCTGCTGGCTGGGAATGGCCTCAGCTGACAATGATGAATGAAAGAGAAAATAGATCCACTCACGGTTGTACACTACTAAAATATCCTTATTTCAAGATATCACCATACTTTTTACTTAATAAACACATTTACCCCCAAAAAAGTACAGAAAACTTGGCAAATAAAATAAACTTTAGAAAATTTGCAAGACTGGCTTATATATTGCTTTATTTAGAGGATAATTCTCACATTTTTTTCCTTCCACCTACCAAAAGGAACATGCATAATAAATGAAACTAAGCTTGGCAGGAAACCCATCAATAAGGTTAATTTAAAGTGTAGGCAGAATAGCAAATCTCCATATGGCTATCAAGGGGTTTGTTCTTGTTTCAAAACCAATTGACTTCCAAACAACGGAATATGCCTTTCTGAAGAAACCAGATAGAAAGAAATCCCAGCCACCTAAACATCTACATCCCCATCATGATAATACAGCTCCTAGGAGGGTGCTTGGCATGTAACAAATGTACATTAAATACTAGCTAGTAGCTATTAATGGGATTATCAAATACTACCCCTCCAAGACAATTCCTTCCCTACCATCCTCTCCTCAACCTTTTCCCCACAGATACAATGTTATTTTCCAATCTGTACTTATATTCTGTCCTGTTTTATAGCTTACACTTTTGTACTGTCAATGCAGGAAGAGTGGATTATTCACCATTGTGTTCCCTCCTGGGTCCTAACTGGTGACATGCACATAGTAGGTCCTCACTTATTTAGAAGTTACATTTTTTTCTCTTTTCTTTTTTTTTTTCTTTTGAGACGGAGTCTCACTCTGTCGCCCAGGCTGGAGTGCAGTGGCCAGATCTCAGCTCACTGCAAGCTCCGCCTCCTGGGTTTATGCCATTCTCCTGCCTCAGCCTCCCTAGTAGCTGGGACTACAGGCGCCCGCCACCACGCCCAGCTAGTTTTTTGTATTTTTTAGTAGAGACAGGGTTTCACCGTGTTAGCCAGGATGGTCTCAATCTCCTGACCTCGTGATCCGCCCATCTCGGCTGGGATTACAGGCTTGAGCCACCGCGCCCGGCCTTTTTTCTCTTTTCATTACAAGTACTGTACATCATTAATATAGAAAATGTGGACAATAGTAAAATAGAAAATGGGGGAAAAAATCATCCCAAATCCTACCACTTGAAAGCAATCAGAGTTAATATTTTATGTTTTTCAGTAAATACTTCTTGAATTAAACACTCAAAATAAGATGCTAACTTGCCTTAAAAGGAAGGTAGGATATGGATATAAGTTTGGAAATTATCTTCCTTGGGGGTATTTCAGGGTAGGTTGAGGCACCTGGTAGCCAAGAGCTTGATGGGGAAGTTGAAATAAAGGAGATCATATAACTATGATAATACAAATATAGTTCTTTTACTCAGTATATAATGTGTGTAAGTCAGAGATTATTTACCTAATTAATGAGGGAACCAGCAGGATGATAAAACTGATTCAAAAGAAGATACACAAGATGAATACATACTTAGAAGGAGATAAGATGTTGAAACCACCAAGTTCCAAAGATAGATATGAAACAAAGCAAAAACAAAAGCAATACAACTATAGCCTTTACGGTTATCTGTTCTACTCAACAAAAATGATTTGCATCCTCTAGTAGACCAATTCACATGCAACTTAGTTAGTTCATATCTAACTTTAGGGGAACTGGATGCAAATCAATAACCAATTGTGCCAGACAAAGTTCCTGCCCTACAGTGTCACAGGACCTGGGGTAGACCTATTGGACAGCTCTCCACTATGACATTGAAAGGCACACAGTTATTCATCCTCTTGCTTTATTTCTGAAATTTTAATAATTTTTCTATACTGGGAGCCTCAAGTTATTAAATAATTATTACTAACAAATATCAAACATTTATCATGGACCAGGATTGTGCTAAATGCTTTCCATGCAATATCTCACTGAATTCTCACCACAACCCTGGAAGTAGTACTATCATTATCTGCTTTTACAGACTCTTCAATAGAAGTCTCAGAAAGGTCATTTCCCCGAGGTTATATGGGTGAAAAAGTAGCAACCCAACCTCAGTTTCAGCTCTGTCTGCCCATCCCTAATTATTAATACAACAGGAGTCTCCACAGTGGGATGGAGGCACTGCAGAGACAACATGAGAGAAGGCATTAGGGTGTAGAGAAAAAAGAGTAGAACTTCCACTGAGGGTGACTTAAACTGCTATTCTTTATATTCCCTATTACATGTATGATTTAAGATGTATATATTAATATATGAGGGTATCTTAGTTCAGTCCTGCTACTATAACAAAATTCCACAGACTGGGCAATTTATAAACAGAGTAAATGTAACTTACAGTTACGGAGGCTGGGGAGTTCAAAATCCGAATGCCCGCAGGTTCAGTGTCTGGTGAGGGCCCAGTCTTTACTTCCAAGATGGTGCCTTAAATGTTGTCTTTTCCAGAGAAGACAAACATGGTGTCCTCACATAGTGGAAGGGCGCAAGAGCACAAACGACCTAGTTGGTTTCCTCTAACACTTTTATAAGGTTCTAATGCCATTGGTGAGGGAGGAACCCTCATAGACTAATCACCTCCTAAAGGCCCTACCTCTTAATACTGTTGCATTGGGGATTAAATTTCAACATTAATTTTGGAGGGGACGTAAAATTTCAAGCCAAAGCACAGGGATACATGGATAAACATACATGTGACAATCAAAAAATTTTGGAGCCTTCGGCTGTAAAACCTTTAGCTCACTGAGGCTGTCGTTTACTCACATTTTCACATCCGCTACTTGGCATTTCTGACTCACTTCTCTAACCTTACTCATCTTGTTTTCTTAAAACATTTAAGATTTTGATATCCAGCTGTGTGGATTGAGAGCCTCACCTCTTCTTGCAGTGTGAGGCGGATAGAGCATTTTCATTTCTAGAGAGATTAGGAGATGCTGGGAGGCAGCATTGTTATCCTTCTGTGCCTGGCTGGGAAGTCCTGGGGAAGGCAAATCCGCTTTCCCATTCCTTTTTGTCCCTGGCTCTGGGCTTTGTGAGGGTGGAGGGAAGAGAGGTTTACCATGAAATAGAGAGTAGTTTACACAACATGATTCTCAAATTTTCACACGGTGCTTTCAGAAACCACATTGGTGGGTGGCTGAAGTGATCTGAAGATGAAAGAAGGGAAACAGCTCAGGTCCTAGCCTTGGAAAAACCAAAGAGCAATCCAGGCTTGATACAGAGTCCACAGGAATTAAGGAGATTTGTTTCTGAAGCAAAGTGCCAGGATTCTCCCCAGTGCCAAACAGAGGACATGCTTGGCATTTCTGGAGCAAAGCACTCCAAGTGTGCTGTAACATCAGTATTATTGGGCATTTTTTGAAATTAATAGTTACACTTGGTTGAATAAATGCTCCTAAATGCAATTAATGTATTATATGTTAACTTCATGGATGAGCTAAGAAAAATACTCATCATCTTGTCTCTCTAAGAGATACTATAAAGCAATATGCACATACTGAGAGGCTTCGTGTTGTTGCCACAGTTGTAGGATACAAACAAGGAGAGACCAGAGCTCCCTGGCCCAGCTAGGGATGTCCCTTCAGCTCCCCAACACCCACACACAGACTGCCTCATGCACAGCCCTTGCCCCAATTTGGAAGCCCCCATTGAGAAGCTGTGTTTGGGTAAGTTGGGAAGTGCAGCCTCCTGCCTGGTCCCAAATGCACCCCCAAAAGCAGACGACCTTCATGGACCTCCCCAAAGGTGGATGATAGCACGAAAGTAGAGTCTGATCCCAGGAAAAAGGAGGAAGCCTCCAGAAATAGTGTGGCTTTGACTCTCAACCTCCCACTGCAGCTCTCCTCAAAACAATCCTCATCGTTTTTTTTAGAAGAATGAAATAAGCTCATCAGATAATTTCCTCTGGGCTTTCCTCTTCAGGATTATAAGGAGACTCCAGAGTGGATTGTGGGTACTGAGTCTCAGCTCCCCTTTGCAGAGAAGCTTTGCCATTTGCTTGACAATTCGTTGTGCCAGGTACTGCACTTAGAAGGCTTCACTCCTTTGCATAGCCACTAGCAGTGGCTTGTACTACCTCCTTGTGAGGTCCCTTTTCAGCAGCATAGCATAATTTGGGGGATTGTTAGCTATGTAGAACCTCACCTGGCCCAAACCCTACTGAAACAGAATATGCATTTGAATTAGATTCTTCAGGTGATTTGGAAATGCATTAGTTGGGAAGCACTGATTTGAACTGTTTGAGAAATTAAACTTTATTTAACGGATCTGAGATCAAATTCCAGCTCCACCACTTGTTGTGTGACTTCAGCAGAACCATGCAGCTAAACCACTCTTGAATTTTTCTTTTTTTTTCCGAGACAGAGTCTCGCTCTGTCCCCCAGGTTGGAGTGCAGTGGCGCGATCTTGGCCCACTGCAACCTCTCCTAGACCTCTCCTAGGTTCAAGCTATCATCCTGCCTCAGCCTCCTGAGTAGCTCGGACTACAGACGCCCACCACCATGCCCGGCTAGTTTTTGTATTTTTAGTAGAGATGGGGTTTCACCATGTTGGCCAGGATGGCCTTGATCTCCTGACCTTGTGATCCACCGCCTCAGCCTCCCAAAGTGCTGGGATTACAGGCATGAGCCACCACGCCTGGCCTGAATTCTTGACTTGCAGAAACTATGTGGAATAATAAATATTTATTACTGTTTTAAGTTACTGCAGTATGGGATTATTGGTTATGGCACAATAGGCAATTGATATGCCCACTATAGTAGCCAAATATATATACAGTCTTTCCCAATAAAATTTTTCATACTTAAGATCAATCAAAAGAAATAAAAAGAAGGAAATAAAATTCTCTTTCACTGGCACTTGATAAAGCATTCCAACAGTTACAGAAAAGCATAAAGCACACAGGTCCAAGATAAGAAATGTTAGCAGAGGGGACATATCCTTCCTATGTCCCCTTAGTTTTCCATTGAAGGGTTTTATTAACCACTCCATTCAGGGAAGGTTCCCTTAGCATTTTCTTCCAGGAGCATATTTATGTCCCTTCACACTCTCATCCCTGGGGGAGCCAACTTAACTGAATGCTGCATTTGGGAGAAGAGACTGGGAATGCTCAGTTCTGTCTGGTCCTCCCAGCTACAGAGGGAGGCCGACTCTGCAATTTCACACATAAGCTTACGGAAATGGCCCTTGCAGGGAAGGCCTGCAGTGGTCCAGCATGTCCAGAGAATCTGTGCAGGGTCTTAAATTGAGTAGAGTGTTAGGACCCATGTGTTCACATGCTTAAGCCATGTCATCCAAGCCAGCTTTTATCAGTAGCAACATGTCACTTTGATTTTTTGATTTGGGGTTTTAAATTTAAGTCTTTAATCCATCTTGAATTAATTTTTGTATATGGTGTAAGGAAGGGAACAAATTTCAATTTTCTGCATATGTGTATCAGGTCTCTTTAAACTGTTTTCTCAACTAATCCTAATTCATTCCCATAAGGTACATCATTGTCCCCATTATGTAAAGTAAGAAACTGAGATCCATAAGTGTACATTCATTCTTTCAACAAATATTTATTACGTGCCAATAATGTACCAGGAACTGCTCCAGGCAATACATCAAAGTGATGCCTCTAGGTGAATGAGCTTGCCTAAGTCACAAAGTGGTAAGAAAGAAAGGAGCCTGGACTCAACTTTCGACTGACTCACCCTGCACTTTCCTGAGCAGCTGACTGTCACACAGCTGGGAGATTCAGGCCAGTACAGAACAGGCACCAGGCAAAAGGTTTCATGTTTCATCTTTCATTCAACCCTCAGCCTTCAGGGGGCGCTAGTCACATTGCATCATTCTACCTGAATATGTCCCCAGAGTTGAGCAAGCCCTGCCTTTTCTGTCACTGCCATTTTACAGATGGGGAAACCAAGGCACATGGACGGTCCTAGGATCACAGAAACAGCAGGTGCCTGCCAAGCTTCAGGCTGTTTTGTAATCTTTGTGAGGACAAGATGTCCATTTCTGTGTAGGCTATTGCTGTATATGCTACAGGTATTTGAGCCACAGTAAACGATGGCTGAGCAGTGCCTGGCAGGGCCCTCCTGAGGGAGTCAGTGACCTTAGGAACCAGGGCGGGTAGCGAGTCTCATAGTTGTGGGTTCCAAGCAGATGCCAACCCTAAGCATGTGGTGATTGTGCATCTTCATGATTATATTTAGCTTGTATTGCATCACACACCCAACCAAACCTATTAAAACATAGTGTCTGCATCTAAAGAACTAACAGTATGAAAAAGCAGGGAGAAAATGATGTGTCCCAGGAGGAAGGGAGTGAGTCTTTCCTTTCCATGCTGTTTCCAGGTTTGCACTGAGAACTGATATCAGATACAGAATCAATACTTAATGCTTTTTGTTTTTACTACCCAGTAGCTTCAGTGGAAAGACATGGCCTGATAATGTGGACCTCTGTCCACTGATTGCTTGGGTACATCAACACGTGAATGGCCAGCAGCCTTGATCAGGTGGGACCCCAGCCTCATTCACAAAGTTTAGAACTCTGGATCTGGATGTGCATCAGAAGGACCCAGAGAGCTTGTTAAAGCATGAATTGCTGAGCCTCATCCATCGAGTTTCTAATTCTTTGCCTTTCTAACAAGATCCCACTTTATGCTGATGCTGTCCATCCAGGGACCATGCTTTCAGAACCCCTGGTATCCAACAAGGTAGTTCTGTGGATGCTAGAATGGGCCCAAATCCAAGAAATATGACTGTTGAGCGATAAAGAGCAAGAGCGGGCAGGGTGGGGCAGGTAGTCGGGGAAGAGTTTCCTACTATTTTGTTGAGAAAATGGGTTGGCATAGACATTGTAGCTTGTACATGCATTGACTATTTCTGGGTGGTTACAAAGAAAATGTGAATATAGTTCTCTCTCAGTATATGTAAGGGATTGTTTTGAGGACCCCGCATGTATACTCAAATCCACACACTCTTCAAGTCTCGCAGTTGGCCCTGCAGAACCCTACTATACCAAAAGTCAGCCTTGTATACACTCACATTTCTAATCCCACTAATGCTGTATTTTTGATGCACTCAGTTTGGCTGAAAAAACATCTACATATAAGTAGATTCACACAGTTCAAACCATGTTATTCAAGGGTCTACTGTAATTGCTGCCTCAGGGGACCGAGGGATAAGGGAGTGCTATGTTGGTAGTTCTGTGGGTCCTGCCCCAACCCCACACCACCCCAGACCACATTCCTGCCCCCCTCTCTGCCCCGTTCAGAGTGTCCTCCAAAGCCTCCATCACACTTTTTCCTTGGGGTTGACTTCCTCTTGGGTTTGACCAATGGGATGCACCAGCAAAATATCTGAGAGTGAGAAAGACAAGTGATTCCTTCCACACTCCCTCCCTGCTTTGGTGCCATGTCTCACAATAGCTATGTCTGTCCACAACTAGGTCCTCCAAGGCTCCGACTCTCACTGGGCTCCACTAACGCTCTTTCCTTCCTCAGGCTGTTGCCAGTCTCTGGGGCCTCCACATCTCTTTTTTTTCCCCCTTAACCCTGCACCTCTGTAAGCAGTCCCTTCAGTAAAGGCTCTTAATTTGAAGCTTCTGGAGGTAAATTTGGTTTTCTGCTAGGATCCTGACCGATAGAAGTGGGAAACTTACTATTTGCTGTCTATCCTTTTGTATCATTTAAACACTTTGACACCAGGTGTGGTGGCTCACATCTGTAACTCCAGCACTTTGGGAGGCCGAGATGGTAGGATTGCTTGAGGCAAAGAGTCAAGACCAGCCTGGGCAACATAAAAAGACCCTATCACTAAAAAAAAAAAAAAAAAAAAAAAAAAAAACCCTGGGATGGTAGCACACACCTGTAGTCCTGGCTACTCTAGAGACTGCGGCAGGAGGATTGTTTGAGGCCAGGAGTTTGAAGCTGCATGAGCTATGATCATGCCACTACACTCCAGCCTGCATAACAGAGCAAGACTCTGTCTAAAAAAACACAATAAATATTTTGCCATGTGTTTGGAATATCTGTTTGAAAAATATAAATAATAAAACTAAATAGTGGAAATGCAAATTCGATCTCAAATAATCTAGAACAGTAAGTTTCAAAGAGAATCACTGGAGAATTGGTTTTCTTCAGCACTTAATGTGCCTTCATCTTGTTTGGCTTTAGTCTGATGCCAATCATGAGTTGTTATTTATCTTCTCATGTTTCAGCCTGTCAGTACAGCTAAACTAAAAACTCCTGGAAGATAAGAACCATAGCTGATGCCTCTTTGAAGGGCACATAGTGTCTAGGTAGCCAGGGCATAATATGGTAGAAAGAAATTTTTTAGTATTACACAGACTGAATTCAAATTACATCTATACCACTTGCTTGCTTTGATTCTTCCAGACTCCTGTCTCTCCTGGGTACCTTAGGGGACTCATAATATCACAGAAAATGTTTATACTGTTTGGGCATGGCCTCTTGAATGCCATAAATATTAAAACTTTAATGTTATTTCGTGACCCTGAGAAGTAAACCATTAAACTCTTAGTTGTTTTCATACCGCTATCTGTGCAATATCTGCCCTTACCCCATGCCTGAGCTGTACCCAATCTCTGGCTGGAGTAGGAGGGGAACAGGAGCCAAACATTGGAAAAGGCTTGTACCTAAGGCATGAAACTTAGATGACACAAAAATTGTAAATAATGATTTTGAAAGCTTAACATCTATTTAGCAAGAATAATGATTTAAAGTAGGAAGCTGCCAGATGGTGCACACTGTTAATAATGCCCATCTGTGAGCCCTATCATGAATTATGAAATTGATTTGGAGAAGAACATCTCCTGCTGTTTACCCCAGGTGCCAAAAATGTCTCTTTATAGCTCAAAGGGTCAGGAATGTGTGAGGCAGGCTGAGGTGCACATTGCTTAATAGTATAGGATATTTTTACATAATAATAGAAAACAACAAGAAAATAATGCTATATTTTTAAGGTTATAAGATATTTGTGGCATCCAGGAGACCATGTCGGAACTTTCTGCTTCACACGCAAGCCTGCTTCCAGGAGCATGGAAGAGCCTGACGGTAGGCAGGACTTCTGTCTCCAGTGTTGGGTCTGAATAACTCCTGACTTTCTGCCCCAGGTCTGGTGGCCCCAGCTTATCTGAGTCTCTTGATCCTAATCTGGAATCCTCATGAGGGCTTCAGGTTGTCTCGCATTACAGGCCAGTTTGCTGCTGCTTCTCCACTTTGCCCCTGCAAACGCTCCATCCCACTGATGTCACAACTGCACATAATGAGTTTTCTGACCTTCCCCCGTGGGACCAGGTCAGATTGACGACCCCCACCTGGATTTTCTGACTGAAAAAGGAATTAGACCCTGAGCAAGTTACTTATGCCTTGAAGGCCCAGTATCTCAGTATCTTCACCTGTAATGATACATCACAGAGGAGTTCCTGTAAAGATTGATGTAAAGTGCTCAGTGGAGGCTGGTAATGAGACTAGAGTAAACCAAACCTAAACCACAGCCCCAAGACAGTCCACTAGCTCTTCCCTACACCCCCAGCACACTCTTTCCTTTGCTTTCTGTCTCACCTGCAGTGAATGCCCCCTTCCTACTCCCCACAAAGCCCTAAGTCAACACTTTCCCTGTGAAGCCTCTAAACCATCCTCCCCTACCATGGTCTTTCCTCCCCAGAATCGCTGTGGGTATAATGTCCACATGATTAGATATTGCCTTATGCTGCTCTCAGCTATTCTCCTGTGCTTATCTTGCCTCTGATATAGATTACAAAACCCTGTGAGAGCCATGTCTTCTATGTCTTTGCACATTCTCCCATGATGTGTCTTATATAGAGTTGGGGAGACAGAGGGAGCTTAATTATTCCTATTCCTGTGTAATGTATCTTGTCCTGTATCAGCAATTCTTAACCCTCACAGTGTGAATCACCTGGGGAACTTTGCAATATGCTAATTCTCAGGCCCCCTCCCAGGGATCCAGTTTCCATTGGTCTGGAACAGAGCCCACCTATGGGTGCTTGTTTAGAAGCTCCCCAAATGATTCTAATGTGATATGCAGCTAAGAGCAAGCACCACTGCACCGTATTAACCAGGATGACTTTGTCCTCAGCTGTACTTAATTCCCTATGCCACGTCGATTTGTCTTCTGGCTGCACTTTCTCCATTTAAAAATCTCAAATTATATCTTACAAGTTAAGTTACAATCCTCAGCTACTTTCTGATATAATACACAAGAAATCATCTTTAGGCAAGTGAATACTTTCTGCCATTACCTCATTGGGCAGAGAATCAAGCGGTAAAAAACCCAGCCGAGTAATCCCCTCCAAGATGAGACTCTCATTAATCAATGATCCCTTCTGCAAGCACTTGTGTGAAGCCAGCAGTCACTATTTGTGACTTCCTTCCCACAAATATATCAGACAGGAGAGCCAGCAAACAGTGACCAAAGCTGTGCTTATGTACTGGGGTGACCTATAAGTTATAATAAGAGAAAAGGAAAAGGAGCAAAAAGCAAAGATGATGAATTAATGAGGCTGCTATGACAAAATGAGTTAATGGCAAATATGTAAAAGTGAATTCATGAGACTTTGATGATGTTTACAAGTTTCATTTCTCTTGAATATCTCAATGAATTCAATATC
The DNA here is from genome assembly GCF_001698545.2 of Rhinopithecus bieti. NCBI lineage: Eukaryota > Metazoa > Chordata > Mammalia > Primates > Cercopithecidae > Rhinopithecus > Rhinopithecus bieti. The sequence goes on along the minus strand of NW_016816502.1, from coordinate 774,338 downwards.
TTCTGAAAAACTTTAAAAAACATTATCCTTTGATGACTTTTTGCTAACGACAGGAAAAGCAACCTTGAGGAATATTATTCTTATTTGCCTCTTTTTGGCTTTCTACAGTTTTAATTACTAGGTGAAGTAAAACCATGAGGTGAAAGGAAAATAACCCAACAACCACAGAATTCTTCAGCAGCCAAGGTGCTTTTAAATGCAAATTTTTATAAGATTGTTAAAACAAAGAAAAGAAGGAAACTGTGAGGAAGTGTACACTATACCCACAAATTTGTCTTCAAATTAAAATATTTTTCAAGGTTTTCCAAGAGGCACCAATGAGTTTTTAAATATTCTGTCAGATTCATTTTCTCCACAGTCACTTTAAAAAGAGCTCCGTTTACCTGCTTAGAACGAAGAGAGCTGTTATACTATTTTATAAACCATGGAGCTGCTTTACTGAGGATCTACCACTTCAACTTTTTCTCTATGGTGTACAGTTAAACTAGATTCTAGAATTCAATAATTCACTTCTGCATCTACCCACTCATTCTTTTCATGACCAAAATTTTTATTATTCATGAATCTTTGGTATTGAACAGGTTACTTTTTTACTTGGAAATTATTGCATGACATTTTAAAAAATAAAATTTGCCACTTTTTTCTTCTTGATAATTCAACAGAGAGGCCTACTGAGTGATAAGTGCAGTATATATATTTTTGCATATTTTAATTCCTCCCTCTAAAATATGAACAGAGGCCAAGGATCATCAACAATAGAAAAATCCTCCAATATACAAGAAAGTGACACCAGAACAAATATGCAGACTATGGGAATGTATATGAATGACATAATGAAGTGAGAAGAAGAAAGTATAGAAACAATTATAATTTGTATCCTATGGAAGAAAAGAGAAGTTGTTTATATTCACTAACCAAGTCAAGCCTAGGAAAAAAGATACTTTCCAATAATAAGGAAAAGCTCATAGAAATTTAAACTATGATAGCCAAAATAAAAATCTCAGTGATTATTATCACTAAAATGAGATGAAAAGTCAAGGGCAGAATGATAAAGTCAAGAAAATCTACTATAAGTAGAACAAAAAGAAGCAAAGAAATGAAATAAAAGAGAGAAAGAAAAGTAATAACCCAGGAGGTCCAACAGTCACCTGTAATGTGTGGGGCTGAGATGGAGGAAATTGTAGACATTTTTCAGAACTTAAGGATGTGAGTTTTGGATGAAAAGGGATGGATCCTCGAAAGTCCATCACAGTGAGAAAAAGAAAAAAGACCCAAACTAAGGTTGATCATTTAAAAATTCTAGAACACCAGGGACAAAAAAAGATCATATAGCTTTTGGTGATTATTTCAAAATAGACTTCAGCTTTCTCAGCAGCAATACTAGATAGTAGAAGACAATGGGGGCCCCAGCACAATGGTGGCTCACGCCTGTAATCCCAGCAGTTTGGGAGGCTGAGGTGGGTGAATCACTTGAAGTCAAGAGTTCAAGACCAGCCTAGCCAACATGGTGAAGCCCCATCTCTACTAAAAATATAAAAATTAGCTGAGTATGGTGCCACACACCTGTAGTCCCAGCTACTCAGGAGTCTAAGGCAAGAGAATCACTTGAACCTGGGAGGTGGAGGTTGCAGTGAGCCGAGATCATGCCACTGCACCCCAGCCTGGGCAATAGAAAAACAAAAAAGAAGATAATGGATAAATACCATAAAATTCTAAGAGTACTCAAAAATTTAGCTCTTATCCATCCTTTCTTAGGAAAGCATCAAAGAATACAGATACCAGCAAAAATAGAAAATAAACTAAGAAATACAAAGTCATTGAGTGGAAGAAACAAGGGATTCTTCATAAAAGAATGTTGATAAGAAGTCCCGGAAAGTTGCTTCCTATCCTTGCCAACATTTGATATTGTCAGTTTTTTTGTTTTTTGTTCTGTTTTTATCCTCGCCATCCAGTTGGTGTGTACTGGTATTTCATTATGGTTTTTTATTTGCATTTTTCTGATAACTAATGGTGCTAGGCACATTTTCATTTGTTTATTGACCACTTGGACATCTTCTTTATGCCTGTTCAAGCCTTTTGCCCATCTTTCAAATTGTACTGTCTCCTTTTTCTTATTGATTTGTAAGAATTCTTGTATATCTTCTGGATATGGGTCCTCTGTCAGGCTTCCCCATACTCTGTTAAAGGTATATGCTTTTTTCAAAGTGTGAATTATTAGTCTTTTCCTTTATGGTTAATACTTTTAAATATTCTATTAATATTGGAGTTTTCATTCCCAAATTGAGAATATTCTGAACATGTTTTTTGTAACGTTTTAAAAATTTACCATTGTATCACAAAGCATTTGACATCATTATATTTCTGAAAGAACACTTTTTAAAATAGCTACATATTATTTCCATTATATGGATGTATTATTCCTTAAATAACACTTACTGTTGTACATTCAGATTGTTTTAGAGCATTACTTAAATAAAATTATAAAATTAATAAGTGTGCTATAAATTAAAAACCTAAGATTTTTAAATGCAAATTTGACTGTTTCCAATCTTCATTACCCAGTGAGTATATATTGAGTACCTAATGTTTCCTCCGCATTGTGCTGGAGATTCTGGAGGATATAAGAGAACACATAAGGTGGGCCCTGTCCTTAAGGAGGTGACAATATATTTGGGGGTCCCAAATGTCACCTGTTTAGCAATTCCTTAAGGAATAATTGATAACTCAACTAACTGTTAATAGCTATATTTGAAATAGGAAGAAAGTTAGGGGAAAGCAAGATGGGGGTGTACTAAAATAGTTGGCTTCAAGCAAGAAATGGGTCTTGAAGGGTCTTCATATGTTGGGGTTGAGTACTTCGCAGAGTGGGGACTGCATGATCAAAGGTGTGGAATCAGAAGGAGTAAGCAGGGCCTATCTGAAGGGCAGAAAGGAGTTGCTCTAGATTGAAAGTTAGGGTAGATGTGGACCAATTGAAGGAAATAAGAATGGATAAGTAAGATGAAACTGCATTAATGAGGGCTTTGACATGAGGAATTTGGATCCAATCCCATAGGCTCACTGCAGCTGGGGGTGAGGTGGCAGGGAGCCAGGCCATTGAATGGCACTTTCCATAACAGCCTTCAGGTGAGTGGGAGGGTAGGCAGAGTGGAGTTAGAAGACAAATTAAAATGGATAGGAATTGTCCAAAAGGCAGGTGATGTTATCTTCAAGATTTACAGATAATACAATTTTTTAATGAAACGGAAAACTAGATATCTACTCCATAGTCTCTTGTTTGTCTCTAAATAATATCTTGGGTTTTTTAAAGTGGCATTTCAAAAACAAAGTATCTTGACAATCGTTATTAGAACCACTAACAAGTGTTCTCTCTAAAAAGAAAAAAAAAAACCTTTTTATACACAGGAATAGTGTGAGTCTGTCACTATTTGGCAGTAAAAGGGAAATAGAATTCATTGTACAGTGGTTTGGGGTTTTACTTACATGGAGAAGCATTAGAACATAGCGGTCTGGGTTCAAATTCCAGCTATGCTATGTTAGAGAAGTCATTTAATCTCCCTGAACCTCACTTTCCTCTCTTGCAAAATGGGTATAACAATAATTAGAAAAGTGCTTGACACATAATAAATGTTAACTATGATTATCCTGGTCTCTGAGGTAGATGTTATCATTTTTATAGATTAATTGATCAAAATATTGGCTACATAGAGATAATTTATATTGGAAAAATACTGTCATTTATTATAGTGGTAAACAAGGGGTTAAAGGTTGTTGTAAGAAATAAGTAATGAACAATGGGAACTTTCATCAAAACCACTAAGGACAAAGTACCATTCCTTGGCTCTGCATCTATTATAACCATAGTATTATTAATAGTAATAAAGTGCTTGGTTTCTATAGAGCCTAAGACTTGGAAACAAAGCCAAGCGACATATGTATATATTTATTTAATTGTGGGAGACCCAGCAACATTTGGCGGCAGGCGCGGTGCTCCACTCAGTGGGATGAAATGCGTGCTTCATGCCAGCTTCTTTAGAGGGACTGTTATTCATCACAGCTGTAATGTTCCCTTCAGAGAGCTCCCACCGGAATGGAAAAGGCGCACTGGCAATTTATACACAAAAGCCAACCCACGTTTGGCTTTGAGAATTCACTGGGAAAACTGTATGCAGTCTGTTGGTTATTCATGGACATGCTCTGATTTCTGATGGAAGTGCTGTGGTTTCATTTTGTTATCATCACAGTAAAATTAGAAAGCAGCAAAGAAAAATTAAAGGACTAGCATGTAGACATCTTCTAGCTGACAAAATGTTATATGGTAAGTTTTCAGAGTTCAGTGGCCATGTAAAAATAGTCATAATTGGCACAGCCCTGTGTTTGGAGTGTGCACCCTGGCATTTGCCCCAACTATCCAGCCCTGCCCCCACATCCCCTTGATGAAGTTACATAGTTACCCTCTTCCCTAGGAACATGGAACAAGCCTGCAGAGACACAGCAACACCCTGCCTCTCAAAACAGTGCCATTTATGTGAAATATATTGGGACATCTCTTCACATCTAATGAATATAAATTTCTTTACAGTTGAATCTTGACTCAAAAGGACTAATATCTACAGTTAACCTTGCAGCTAGAATAGTTCTCTACTCCTTATTGGAATAGGTGTCTTAACTCCAAGATTTCTTTCCAAATAATATATTATTTCACATCGCCAGAGGTGTGATCTACTATTGTAAAAGCATGTTCACATCTACCAACACATCTGATCTTCACAAGAAATGTGAGAGGGAGACAAGGCAGGTACCACAATACCCATATTACAGATGAGGACACTGAAGTCCAGGAAGATTCACTAATTTGTGCCAAATCTCACAACTAGGAGGGGCAGTAGTGGGGCTCGAATCCAGTGACCAGTAAAGGGTTCTGTCCAACACTTTATACCACTTTCCTGAAATGGAAAGTTTTTTCAGTGCTTATTTTATTTTGCAATATAAATAGGGCTTCATCTCCTGCAATGATGAGTTAAATCTCAATTTATTTAAATGACAAAGAATAAAAATAAGTAGTTTCTTTTAGTCCCAGCCAGAAAAGCAAGCATGATACTGGATTGTTTAAGTATGAAATATATAAGAATGTGATGCTGTCATTTTGTTGGTTGCTTTTTTTCCCCTACGGAATCAGTTCTGTACTCATTTTAGTTCAACCAGCATTGGACTGAGCAACCACTATATAGCAACTGATATGTTCTGGCTCTTGTCCCAACAATCCTTTGTGGAGACAGACAAGTAAATAGACAACACCTCACAGTATTCTGAGTCCTATGATTGAGAAGTATGCACCGGCTGCTAGGAGAGCCCAGGGGAGGCAGTGTCAATTAAGAAAGGCTTTCTGCAGGGGGAGACATCTAAGATTAGTTGGGAAGGATGAGTAGGAGTTCTTCAAACAACCAAGGGTGGAAGGAAATTCCAGGCAAGTTCAGAGATGTGGAGATTGGAGACAGCAAGAATAAACACAGTTTCTGCCAAGGGGCACAGTTTCTGGAAAGTAGGGGGAGTGCCATTTTAAAGGGGAATGGTGTGTAATCATAATAATCACTAATGCTCACATAGTGCTTGCCACGTGCCAAGCTATATTCTAAGCACTTTACATATACAAATGCGTTTAATCCTCACAGCCACCCTGGGAGGTAGGCGAAATTATCACCCCCAATTGCAACAAAGAATTGAGGCACAAAAATGCGAAGCAACTTGGTCAGTATTTCATGGCCTGTGCTTTCAACACTGTGCTATTAGACTATCTTTCAAAAATGTGTGTGTGTGTGTGTGTGTGTGTGTGCATGTGTGTGAAAGAGAGAACATGAAAAACTCCAAAGACAGAAAGAAAGATGACCAAAGTTTGGGGAAACATATAAATTTTGGAAAAAATTAAACCAATGGATGGGCTTTATTCTAGAGAAGAGGGCTGAGAAGGCAACATGAAGAAAATGGGCCTCAGTAATATTAAGGAGCCTGTATGTTAAACTCAAGTAAGAATTTTCTGCAGATTAGAAGTAAGCTAAGTCAGACGCGTGTCACTCAGGGAAGCTGCCAACTCTACTTCCTGTGGGTTGTGCTTCTTGGAAATGTTTTGAATTGGTCTGAATCCTGCCAGCTGACTTGAGCAGGATGTGAAGAAGACACACAAGTTTGTTGGAATGTGTAAACTCTTTGAGTGCACATGTTTGATAATTATTAATTGATGGCAAACCAAATGTAATGCTACAGCTAAGATCAGTAGCATTAATTGAGAACACTTCTCATGTTATGCATAGTTGTTATGTTTCACGGCCAACAGGTGAAAATTCTATGAGGAAAGTTTTACGTTTTCTATCTTCTCTTTTTTAAGGACTTTGTTATAGATAAGCTGTCGCTGGTTATTAAGAAGTTCAGTGTTCAATTTGCAATCCATTTCTGGCAAGGTGAAAAGAACTTTGTGGTATTAGTTTAATTACTAATCTTATTCCCATTTCATCTTGTTTTTTCAGTGCTTATTTCCTCCCCATATTCACTATTTAAAAATAAATTATTGCAGTATATGTATCTTTGAAAATGACCACAAAGTCTTTTGAAATAAGATAGTGTATAATTAAATACACATGTAAACCAGATGTTACTTGGACCGACTACTTGCAGATTAGGTAAAAATTAGTTTATCCCCAACCTCAGGACTTCAAAGTATCCCCGTGATTTCTACACTCCTGTGGGCCATGTCAGTTCAGCCCTATTGATTCATTTTTTAAGTTCATTCTTTCAACAAGCGTTTACTGACCTCCTACTACATCCCAGGTATTATTATAGGCAATAACAACACAATGGTGCAAAACACAGGCAAGTTCCTGTTCTGGCAGAATTTAAATTCAGGTGGGTGAGAGGCAAACAAACGAAAGTGCAAGAAAAGAGATTTTTGGATAGGGAAAAGTTTGATGAAGAAAGTGAAACAGGATCCTGTGAGGTCCTGAGACGTAGTGAATTTCCTCTTGGGGGTTAGGGAAGTCTTCCCTGGAAGGTGGCTGCTGACTGAGGCCTGAATGGCCAGCTTGGCAGCTTGTAGATCTGAAGAACGGGTTCCTGGCAAAGGGAACCATCAGGGCCAAAGCTTGGAGGTCAGGCTGAGCTGGGCACATTTCAAAGGCAAGGGAGGCCTGAGTGGCTCAGATTAGTTGCACTCAGGAGAGAAGGGGTAGCTATGAGGGGTGAGCAGCCAGAAGGGGCCAGATCCCACAGGGCTTTGTAACCAGGAGAAGGAGGTGGACGTTTCTTCTAAGTGGGAGTCCTAAGGTATCTGACTGCTGATTTTTAAGAGGTCAGTGTTTCTGTTTTGTGGAGAGAAGATTGAACAGAAGCAGAAATGAAAGCAGAACACCCATTAGGAGGTTCTTGCGCTGAGAGCGAGGCTGCTTGAACTACGAGGTACTGGACGTTCAGGCAGAAGTAGACGGAGGCAGTTTCCATTGTAGAGATACTGAGAGAGGCAAACCTCCCTCCTCAATCCCCCACCTACTCTCTTTGATGGCTTCTGCAAGAAACTCAATTGAACCAACTGGAATGTTTGGAATTTCAAAAAAGATTTGCAGGGCCTTGGGGAGGGGTTCACTTTGGGGAACATGTGGGTATCTTGGATACTGACCCTTTTGTCTCACTCTGCCCTTTTTAAGGGTCCCTAGTGTCTACCCATGGCCCTCCCCTCTATGCAAATCCTCTAACATATGTAATCCTGTCCCCACAACCAGCTTCCTCCAAGGGAGCAGCCCCTGTGCATCAGTGTCAGTTTCAGATCATTGCAAGCATATTAACTCACATGGAAATCCACCCACATTCCACATTAAGTATTATTTACATGAGTTGACCTGTGGCTGACTGGATGATACGGTATTATGGTTTGCAGACATTTAATTAGGCATTTATCTTTATTTTATGATTTACTTTTCTGTTGCTGTAATCTATATATATTTTTTCAGACCTCAAACATTTTGTAGGCCGTTACAAAGCGCATGTCCCCCATGTCTGTGGGGCCTAATGATTCAAACAGCCGTGACCAGGCCTGCCTGTGTGGCCCAGCCTCGCTGGCATTCTAGTGAATAACATCATCTCCATCTCACTGCACAGAAGTATGAACTGTGGTGTCAGCAGGTTTCCATGACACCACCTGCGATGTAGAGCGCACATCTCTCCCACACTCCGCTGGTTACCAGGCCCTGGCAGTGCTGACCGGGCCTCCTGGGCTGCCTTCCTCCCTCTGGCTCGCAGGTTCCTCTTCACTCCCACTCTCTGCTCCCCAGACCTCCGGCCCAGAAGGTGCGACCCAGAGCCTGAGGCAGGAGAAATTTCGAGGCAGAGACTGGATCTGAGGGTGAGGCCCAGGCCAGGCTAGAGAGAAAACACTGTGAGAAAGGACTGAGGCCCCCACATGCTGGAATCTTGTGGAAAGAGATGAAGGCAAAGCTGGGGGTGAGAGAGAAAAGAGGGAGCAAGAGCGTAGTGAGGAAATGAGGTGAAGAAACAGCTGGGAAGACAGACATGCATCTGGAAGATTCCAGAAGAGGCCATTTCATCCAGCCTTGCTCCAGCAGTTGTGTTTCAGCAGCCACACGGGACACCTGGCCTTTCCTCTGTGACATCGTTCTCCATCATTCCAGCACCTCTTGGAGATCACAAGGGGCTCTCCACATGAGGAGACTTTTGTAACTAAGAAACGGATTTGGGTGTTGTACATGTTTGCTCTGGAGCCACATTGCTTGGGCTCAAATCCCAGATCCATGGCTTCATCACCTGTGAACCTTGGGCACATTTCCCCACATGCCTGTCTCAGTTTCCTCAGCTGTGAAATGGAGTGGTAATTGTTCCTACTTTTACCGAGTCATTGTGACATATCTTGTGAAAGGCCTAGCATACAAAAAGCACTCCATAAATGTTTAGCTATTATTATTTCAAGGAATTGTAAAAACAGGATCACAAAATTGTGGAATATCATTAATGTTTACATTTAACAAACTATACCCTTTAATTCAAAAAATGCAATGGCATATAACTGTGATATTTACAGGTAATATAGAAGTTAGGGTTTTTTTCTATATAATTAATTTATAGCACCCTAGAGGTAGGATGCTTCAATCATGGGATGTGAGTTTAGAGTTGAATGAGAAGCATCTGTGTTTTGACCGTATTTATAACCTCATTTGGAAGCAACGTTAAAAACCTAAATTTGAAGTTCTTTGTAACTGTTTGTCTCCAAGCCAAATGCTTTTCCTGGTCCCCTTCCTGACTCCTGCTCCCACCCCCAGGTTCATATCTTAGAATGATTAGGGCAGAAAAGGGTGGAGGAGTTGGAATAGACTCTACTTCCTGTCTCTCTGATTTTTACAATTAGATTAACAGGGCATAAGGCCTTTGCCTCTACAAAGGGATGATTTATAGGTTTATATATATTACACACACACACACACACACAGAGAGAGAGAGAGAGAGAGACAGAGAGAGAGAGAGAGAGAGAGAGAGAGAGAGAGAGACAGAGAGAGAGACAGACAGAAAGAGATATTCAGCTTAGGATGTCAGTATAGATCCTTCTGCAATTCATGAGCATGATGATGGGGTATCACACTTATGTGTGAGATGTGTCTCCCTCAAACGTTCTTCCTACAGGTTGGCACTTTGCCCACCTGACATGAAAAAAAGAAAGTCAATGTCAAAGGAGAGGTAATGTAAGACTAAGACTCATTTGTTCTGTAAACAACTGAAGGCAAGCCAGTCTTTGAGAGGATGAAAGCCTGCAGGTGCTAGCCAAAAGAGAAGGGTGGGGAGGACAGGTAAACTTTCCCTACCTCACAATTTTGTTTTTACTCATTATATGCCCAATAGAAGCTGTGTGTAATACAAGTGAAAAATGAATGACTTTCTACCAAATGGCACTCTTCATGGCTGCAAACGTGACCCTAAACTATAGCGGTCTATAATGTGGCAGACTCAAGAGGGACACGAAGTCAACACTGCCCCATGGTTTCCCCTGGAAACACCAATGCCATGCATGAAAGGCTTTGTGGCTGCTAACCCAGGGAACATTGCTTGCAGAACTTTAGAAACAGGAGCCTTGCCAGCTCTCAGGGAAGCTCAGATGAAAAGTCTACCTAGAGTACAGCAGACTGGCTGACCTTTCAAAGGCTCTTTTATCCTCGAGAGTCTGTGGTTTTGATGTAGTGTTGAGTATTTTTTAACTTTCTCTCGAAAAGTGTCAGTAAGTAGATGAAAAATAAGGACTGCTTCCACACGAATGCACTAATTCCCCATGCCTTTTAAAGATTTTAAAATAGAGAAATTTTATAGTGGCATAATAAGTAATAATAATCCAAACATGATGAGAAATTTAAATTTGTCTGCTTTGCAGATCTAAAAGTTCAAAATTGCTATGAAGACATATTTTGGGGGGGGGATACTATTTTATAAACATGGGAGACAAGTCATTGTTGTTCTGCACATAGTAGGAAGACAGCACTTTTTTTGAGTGAGGTTTTTTTTGTTGTTGTTTTTTGGGTTTTTTTTTGAGATGGAGTTTCTCTCTGTCGCCCAGGCTCTGGGCTGGAGTGCAGTGGTGTGATCTCAGCTCACTGCAACCTCTGCCTCCCAGGTTCAAGCAATTCTCCTGCCTCAGCTTCCCATGTAGCTGGGACTATAGGTGCCGGCCACCACACATCGCTAATTTTGTATTTTAGTAGAGATGGGGGTTTCACCATGTTGGTCAGGCTGGTCTCGAACTCCTGACCTCAGGTGATCTGCCTGCCTCAGCCCCCAAAAGTGCTGGGATTACTGGCATGAGCCACCATGCCCAGCTTTTTGAGTGAGTTTTAGGAAAGTTTTCATGTCTTCATGTTAATTATTTTGGAGGAAATAAAGTCATTGGATAATGATGATAACTTTTAAAAATAGCTAATATTTATTAAATGCAGTCTATCTCAGTTATCTATTGCTATGTAACAGGCCACAAAATTTCATTGCTTAAGACAATATTTTATTACTTCTTAGGGTTTTATGGATTGATTGGGCTCAGCTGGAAGGTTCTTCTACTCCACATGGTGTCTCCTGAGACTGGAATGTACAAGATAGCTGTCTAGTACCTCAGTTGGCCTGGATAAAAGAGCTTGGGTTTGGTTGGGCATTTCTATCTTTCTCTCTCCAGGTGGTCTCTCCAATAGGACAACCTAATCTCTCTATGTGGGGGTTCAGGGCTCTAAGAGCAAATGTCCAAGGAGGATAAACCCCTATTTGCAAGCACTTATTAAGACTCTGCTTCCATACCATTTGCTAGAATCTCAATGGTCAAAGCAAGCTACTCAACCAAGTCCAGAGTCAATGGGAGAGGGAATTACATAAGGACTTAAATACTGGAAGGCATGGCTCACTAGTGTCATGTCACCAGTGTAACAGGCAACCACACAAATTATACACCACATCTTGGATTGGGCACTTTACATCCATTTATCTTCTTTAAAAATCAAAACAATCCTATGAAGTGGACACTATTTACAATTTTCATTCTAAATAGATACAGAGAGGTTAGGTTACTTGAACGAAGTCACACTAATATATCAGGGGAAACAGCCCCCAATATTTCAACGGAGGTTCTTTTCTATTTTCCCTAATTGTTGGCTGGTCTGAGAAATAAAGGGAAAGAGTACAAAAGAGAGAAATGTTAAAGCTGGGTGTCCAGGGGGCAGGCTTTACATGTCGGCAGGTTCCACAATGCCCCCTGAGCCATAAAATGGGCAAGTTTTTATTAGCAATTTTCAAAGGGGAGGGAATGTATGCATAGGGTGTGGGTCCCAGAGATCACATGCTTCAAGGGCAACAAAAGATCACAAAGCAGAAGGTCAGGGCAAGATCACAAGGTCAGGGCAAAACTAGAATTACTAACGAAGTTTCATGTCCTGCTGTGTATGCATTGTCACTACTAAACATCTTAACAGGGTTCAAGAGTAGAGAACTGGTCTGACTAGAATTCACCAGGTTGGAATTTCCTAATCCTAGCAAGCCTGGTGGCACTGCAGGAGGCCAGGGCATGTTTCATCCCTTATCTGTAAATGCATAAGGCAGACACCCCCAGAGAGGCAATTTTAGAGGCCCTCCTTGGGAATGCATTCTTTTCCCAGGGCTGTTAATTATTAATATTCCTTACAGGGGAAAGAATTCAGCAATATTTCTCTTACCCGATTTCGGCAATAAGAGAAATATGGCTCTGTCCTGCCTGGCTCCCAGGCAGTCAGACCTAATGGTTATCTCCCTTGTTCCCTGAACATCACTGTTATCCTGTTCTTTTTTCAAGGTGCCCAGATTTCATATTGTTCAAACTCGCATGCTTTATGAACAATTTGTGCAGTTAACACAATCATCACGGGTCCTGAAGCAACATACATCCTCCACTTACAAAGATGATGGGATTAAGAGATTAAAGTAAAGACAGGCATAGGAAATTATAGGAGTATTGATTGGGGAAGTGATAAATGTCCATGAAATCTTCACAATTTATGTTCTTCTGTCACAGCTTCAGCAGGTTCCTCCATTCAGGGTCCCTGACTTCCTGCATCACTAGTAAAAAGGGGTAGAGCTGGGATTAAATCCAAGCCATCTAATCCCATAGCCTGAACTCACAAATCTGAAGACACAAGTGCAAGAATAGGAAATTATTAAGTTCTAGAAGTAAATGATATTCCAGAAATACTGAGGTAATAATTGGTTTCAGAATTTACACATTCTATAACAATTATAATATTTTTGTCCAGGTCCTTTGAAAAGAGGGCTAAAAGCATTGTGAATCACAGAGGCAAGAGTGGTAGCTTGACCTGGGTGAAAATTGTACTTCTCCTTATTCATTGAGTAACTCAATGTCTTAATTTCCTCAACTATAAAATGAGAATAGTAATAATATCTAACTTGTAAGTCTGTGATAAGGCTAAGTTAGATAATACAGTGAGCATGAAGTACCTAAAATATTCTTGATGCACAGAAGGTGCTCACAGCCACGTGTGAGGGTGCCCGGTAGATGGAGCTGAACATGGTAGGACACGTGGGAAGCCAGTCTCAGGGGATTCATGATCTCCTCCATTAGCTCTCTGGAGGATGATTAGGGTGCTGAGTTTAAACTACAGGATAGGCTATTACCCCTGCCCATGGGTGGGAATCATGGGTCAGAGCAGGGTGGGAGACATTCCTGGTTTGCGACACCTCACTCTAGGAACACTGGAAAAATAGACGCCATGGTTCCTGGAAGACTTATAACTGCTATCACCACAGAACTAGTCTAAGTAACCCATCCCAACTCGACCAGGCTGTATTATCTGCAAATTTAATCTGGATCTAAAAATGTTTCAGGACACTTCCCAAATTTGGCATGTACTAACTCAATAAGAATCAATTATCTAGTTCTCATTACCTTCCAGCAGAAAAACTGTTTTGATGTTAGTGAAGATGTGGGAAAGGGAGGAAAGAAAAAGCAATTTGTCATGGATAACTTTCCAAACCTTAGTTTCCATTGTCTGGTTATGCCAGCTGCTGTCTGCTGGTTTTGAGGCAATTTATAGCTGGAAGACACAGGACTCCACATTTCTTCATTTGGGGTCTGAATGATGGCTTTTTTCATGATATTGTAGTCACAGTTCTATACATGAGTTAGGGCAGCCACAATACTGTGGGTAAAAGGATAAATCCCTCACTGCCTTCTCTTATCTCCAGAGCATCTGGGAGTGGGGAGGAGGCCATTTACCCCAAAGCAATAAAATGAGGGTGGGAGATGTGCCTGTGTCAGAAACGGCAGCTGGAAGCATGCTTTGCTGAAATGCTCTCAGATGCAAATGCATTATTATACAAATCTCTCTTCCCCAGTTGCAGAAGGACAAACTGAGAGAGGATGATAGAGGAGAAACCCTCGATCTTCAGGGCAAGCCCTTTTAAGATCTGCTCATTCCACGTATGTCCCTGGTAGCACATTGCCCAAACACTGCTCTCCAAGGACTCAAGGAAACTTTTCCCAAAGCTTTGTTTTTTGGGGTTTTTAAAGGTATTTTCCATAATTCATTAAATGTGTTCTTTCTCACGATCTCACATGCTTGAGTAATTCCTGAGTGCAGCAACTCAATACTGTGGTACAGTTTCTGTTTCATTAGCTGTGTAAACTCACATAAGTTTCTCTACCTCTTTAATCTCAGTTTCATCATCTGTAAAATGGACATAATGGCCCCTATGTCACAGTGTTATTGTGGGAGTGAAATGAAGTCATTTGCACCCTCTTTCCTCTCACCCTTCTCCCGGACTCTATCAATTCTGCATCCCACATGTCTCTAGGATGGATTCCCTTTTCTCCATTATCCTGCTGACACATCATCTTTCACCTGGACCCTAGCAGGACCCTCCATCCCCCTGCCACAGATGCCAGAGGGATTTTTCAGAATGCACACTGACTCTCCTCCACCCAAAGTTCTTTGCTCACCCTCATTGGCCCTAGGCTAAGGTCCAAACTGGAGCAGAACACCCATGGCTTGGTGATCCCACCCTAAGGATCCCCCCACCACCGGCTTTGGCCTCCATCCACCTCACTCTCCACATACAGTTTCCCACGTCACATAGCAAACGACAGCATTTACTTTTCCACCAAACTCTCTGTCTCTCTTTGTCGCTCTCTTTTTCAAGTCTATTGGGTCTTTACACAAGTTACCTTCTCTGCACAGGGGGCTCTAGCTCCTTTTTTCCACCCAGAACATTCCCATGCACTCTTCAATACTCGGCACAAGAATCATCTTGTCCACAAAGTTTCTTTCTCCATCTCCCAGGAAGAGGTGGGCTCCCCTTTCTTTGCACAACACCTCCTGCCTCCATGCAGGCACTTTTCACTTCATTGTGTCACAGTCTACCTCACCTTGCTGTCGGCTCCAGCAACTGTCTTTGTAGCCTCAGGGTACTGCACAGGTCTGCAAAGAAGAATGACTCAAAATATGTCGGCCTAAATGAACTAATAAATGCAAAGTGTTCTTCCTTTTAAATGATGACTTTCTTATCTCCCTCCCTCCTGTCTCAAGAAGTCAAACTCACTTTCAGGAACAAGGACAAACTGCATGGATCTAGCTCAGCTCAAAGCAGACAGGACAGGGAGGAGCCATTATTTTCAGCCCAAGCAAAATAATAGGGGGACTCAAAATGATAAGAAATACAATGCTTGATTCTCATAACATTTATGTTGTCAATGACACTCCATCTATTTCAAGAAAGTATCTGGGGGTAGTTCATAAATATTAAAGCATCTTTAAAACATGACGAGTTAAAGAAATAAAACCCAGAACAAAAATATTTTAAAGGGAGTAAAGAATGAGATGCCTCAGTCTCCTGGAATATTAGTGGTCTGTAAGAGTGGGGCTGGGGAGGAGGAAGGAATGTGCCCTTGACTGCTCTGGTAGATTCTTTAGAAGTGAGAGCATCCACGAGTGGTATGGCCTTTGAGCGGGGGACAAAAGCTACTTATGAGATGGCAGAATTGAGAATCCAAAAGATGGTTACAACTGTGTGGTCACACGTGCAGTGGACAAAGCTGAGATTTTTGGTTTAAATTTTTGATTGGATATTGTATTTTAGGCACATCTTTGTCCTTGGAAGACTTTTAGTGGCCTAGGTTTATTTCTGAACAAACACATTCCCTCATATTCTTCTCCTGGTTTAAAAATTTGTCTCTTAATTATAATTGAAAATACAATAAAAAGGGAATCCAAGCAGTACTTCATTCCTTTGATTAAACAATTCCTAGGACTTTTAGTCCTGGGAAGAGACGAGGCACTTGGAGGCTCATGAGCCAGCTCTGTGAGTGGTTCTGATGCAGCAACATGGCACAGTGAGGACGTCTCTCGGGTCATGCACCCTCTTTCCTACTTGCGCCTCTGCAATGGTGTTATCAGGGCTTCAGTCTCAGCATTTCAAGGAAAAAAGAAAATTATTTGAATGGACAGCTTTACAGTTTATGCAGAAAAGAAATTGGAACCTGAAGGATGACGTTGAAAACTACTATAAGAGCAATAGACTCCACTCTGTAATAAAAAGAAACAAAATACTGATGTATGCAAAAGCACAGATGAACCTCAAAAGCATCAGGCTAAGTGAAAGAAGCCAGCCACGAGAGATTACACACTGCATGACTCCGTTTGTATGATATTCTGGAAAAGGTAAAGCAATAGAGACAGAAATCAGATCAGGGATGGGGATGAGGGGAGGGGATTTGCTAGAAAGGGATGCAAAGGAATTTAGCGGGTGATGGAGCTGTTCTGTGTCTTGATTGTGGCATTATTACAAGACTGTTATTACAGTTTTATTGTATTGAATTTTACTGTATGAAAATCATACCGCAATAAACCTCGCTTACATACATACACTCAGGACAGTCCTGCTGGAGATTATTGGAATCAGGGTCTGTGGAGGTGTCTGGGAAATGGCCACTTGGATTTTGCCTGTGTTATCCATTAAAACTCTGTGGCAGATTTTGTCTGGAAAAAGAGTTCTGCTGCTAAAAACACTTGGAAACCACAGGATAAGATGAATGCCAGTGAGGGGCAGCCGAGGTTTCTTAAGAGAGCAGTGCCTGTCTTCATTGTTGTTGTTGTTTTTACATGTATCTTACTAGGAGACAGAAACCAGAAGAGGAATAAAAAAAGACTATGTGTAATTACTTGCCCTGAGTAACCCCACAAGTGTTTTCTTTCCTTACAATTTAGTCTTAATAAGGACTCTGCACTCTCTAAATTTAGGACCAATGGCATGGAAGCCTTCTATTTTTGCCAGCTTGGAAGAGTCACCTAAATGATGCCCCTCAGGGTAAAGAGGTGCAAGTGAGCGACGCCTTTGTTAACCCCAGACAAGCCCCTGATGGGCTTTACTGGCCCCCAAACAGCAACCATAGTACAGCAATAAGAGGACTTCGGAAAGTTTTGCAAGCTGGGAAACTTGCTGAATAAATCATCTCCGAAGCTGCAGTTTGTCCCCAGGAACCAGACTGCTCTCCTGAATTCAGGACTGTGTAATGCTTCCACCTGAATGCCCTTCAGTGGAGCCAGCCTCAGCCTTTCACCACTGCCCACCCCCCGCTCATTATTGGTTTTCGCCTGAATTCCTCACAGGTTCCTGACTGAGCCCTGAAGGCGTTAAAGTTTATGAAAACAGTTACAGTTTACTAACAAATATTTGGACTAAGGATATTGATTGGAAGATGTGAAATTCTTTCTTTCCAGCTTCTGTAATTCATGTCAAATGTTCGGATCGTTGTGTGCTCCATTGTCCTCAGAAGTCCAGACCTGCCATGTCCCTCATCCACACCTGGACTCTCACTCCATGATAAGAGCTTCTCTCTGTTGCTAGTTCCTGGATGCTTCACCACCCTTTATTAGTTTCCTAATCCTGCCCACATTTAAGTAAATAATCCTCTCATTGCATTGTCTTCAGTTAAACCCTTTGATTGTTTCATCTAATTTCTGTTAGGATAGTGACCATCACAACTCCCTACCCAAATGCTACAATAAGTTCTCTGAGTCCTAATGATCAGTTCCAAACTCCTTTATGCCCTTCCTCCCTGACCTCATCTCCTGCCACTCTCCCACTGTCCAGTAGGTTCCATTCTGTTCCAACTTTTTCCCGTCCGGGGCAGTTTGCATCAGTGTTCCCCACTCTAGATTGTTCTCTATATGCTGGTGTGGCTGTCTCATTCTCACTGTCATCGTGCCAGGTCAGATGTCACTTCTTCAGAAAGGCCTTTCCTGGCTACTTGAAATAAAGTAGCCCTCCTCCCTAGACCCTCTCCAGCCATTCCACTACTCTAGGGTACTTTTTTTAAAAAAAAAAAAAAAAAAAAAAAGCTTTTATCAATATCTGAAATTACATAGATTGTATTTGCAAACACATTTGTTGTCTTTGTTCCACACTAACCTAAGCTCCAGGGAGGCTAGGGCTTTATCTTACTTACCACTGTATGGTCAGAGTTACTGGAAAAAGAGTTTATGGCACTCTCAAACTGAGTCAAAGGACTTTAATAAAGGAATCATTTAGAAAGATGAGGGCAACAGGGGATAGGGCAATACTCTGGGGCTAATAACATCAGGGTCATCAGAGTGTTTGCCTGAACTCTGAGAGGACTGTCTGGTGAGCAACAGCTGCTGGTAACAAACCCATGGCAAACTGGCAAGGAGGTAGGTTCACTGGTCGCTGTCTTCCTTCTCATTGTCCAACCTCTTGCCACAGGTCCCCATTATCCAACAGGAAGTTGGAGGGCAAAAGACTCAATGCAGCCCATACCAGTCAGCCTCCTGGGACACAGCACAGGGTAAACAGCTGAGCGCCTCTCAAGGACCATAGCATCATCTTCACTAGGCTCAACACAAAGCTCAGCACCAGGCCCACTATAGTTTCTAGCCTCAGGGGCACCACTCACCCAGATTTGTGCAAAATGGTGGCTGTGCCTGGCAGTAGGATATCAGAGAAGGAGACATAGAATGAATCCATGAGTTTCATGGGTTTGGCCCTGGTTTCTAGCTACTGGTTGGGGGGACATTCACTCCCTCCCTAACACAGGGCAATCAGGACAAATGAAGGTTCCCTCCCCAGTGGGCTTCCTGAAAGAGTTCCCAAGACCTCAGCCATTACCCTGTATAAGACGGAGAGAGAGAATTCCTATGACTGGTAGACTCATACATTCTGTGCTAAGGACATTTCTGAAGTTGAAGAACATTCTCTATTTATGTGCAGCATGGAAACCGGAGCTTGTTTTGCATTGTGTTTGGAGGCAGAGAGGAATCAGGTAGCAGGCTGGCAACTCTTCTGATTTTTTCATGGGCTACAGAGCTCTCCAGGCTTTGTGGGGGTAGGAACAAAATCACCCATCTACAGGATTAGTGGTTGAATGCGGAAGAAGCCAAGTCATTACACACTATGCCATCAACTTTTAGCAAGGTGTAGAGTTACCATGGTGACATGTATGGGGTAGTTATATCTAAGTGGATTATTAATCATAAATCCCCCTTGAGTGCCTACTAGGTATGGGAATGGTGAGAATTCACAGCAATGTGAAGACAGATGTCTTCCCTTTAATAATAAGCAATGAGAGGAGCTATAGATGCATGATTGAGAAGCAATTACAAGGGTACATGTTACAATACTAAGAGTGAAGTGGGAGCCACTTGTCAGAAGAGTTTGAACATAAGGCTGGAGAATAGTATGATGTGATGAAAATTGCTGCCAGAACAATCTTCCTCACTTCCTCAGTGTAGGACAGGTTGAAAGAGGAGGTGGCCTGGGATGGCTGTGAAAATGAAGAAGCTGGAACAGACAGGACAGACTGCCATAATGTACAGCCCAGTCATCCCAAGTATGCCTGATGGCTAGGCTGTGTCATCCCATAAATACAACTGAGCTGTAAACAGCCGTGAGCTCTCTGTGGCTGTGTTTACCTAGTAAATTTAATTTCCCAACACATCTTTATATTTGATCCATCCTATGCTATTTGGATGAAATGATGTCATTGCTTTCAATTACTTTGCATTACTTTTGTTACAAAAGGAAAACGAATCCCCAGCACGTGTTAATTTCTGGTACGAATTCTGGTTCCTTGTAGAGGAAGCTGCTGCATACTTGTTGACTGATGACATACTGAGCAATAAAAATAATAATAATAAAACCAGTGAGTACATGTCCTCTGGGGGCCTTTTAACTTCAAGCCTATAATGCAGAAACTTGTTCTTTCTTACCATAAACCACCCTGAGGCACCAGTTGACAGCAGACTAAGAAGTTTACCTTCTATGTGAAATTTGCATTTGAAAGGAGGATCTTTCTTTATTCAACATTTATGGAGCCTTTACCACGTGCCAGGCTCTGTGTTAGCTATCGAGGATATAAAGATGGCTAAGATGTGGCAGAACCCCCTCAAGTAGCTCATAGCCTAGGTGAAGGGGGACAGATAGAGCAATGCTTGACAGCGAGAATTACAGGGTGTAGGAGGCCCTAACAGGAGAAGCTGCTGACCTAGACTGGGGTTAGGGTTGGTCAGGGAAAGGGTTATGGGCGTCTCCCACTTGCCTCTCCAGGCCCACACTCCATGCTCCACACTGCCCTGTGCCCTGGGGGCTGACTGCAGGGACTGCCTCAATGGGTTCCTGTGCCTGCTGCTTCTAGTTGGATTTGGCCAATGGGGAGCTACAGCAAAGATGAGCTAGAGGAAGGAGAAGAAGGCTGAGGTGTTAATTCTCTGGAATCCCTCCTTTCAGGATCGTTGTAGATGGGCTGTATCCCCTATTGAAGGATGCAGCTCTGGTCAAGTGGCCCTTTCCTCTGACTCCTTCTCTGGGTCCTAGTAACCTTCTCTCCCCTGGTGCTTTCCAGCCTCTCAGATGGTCACAGGACTACTAGCCATCGGGTTCAGTGCCATTGCTTTTTTGTTTCCTAAAACCCTGCTCTCACCTTTATAACCAGTCCCTTTAACAGGCTCCTCGGTTACCCAGTGGTAATGTGCCATGCCTTTCCTGTGGAATCACAGGATGTGACCATCCTGTGGATGGTCAGAGAAGCTTTCCAGGGAGAAGTGATGCCCACACCGAGGATGGAATAACAAGGCGTTATTCGGGCAGAAAAGAGGAAAGGGTTCAGTCAGAAGCAACAAGAAGCCAGCAGAGGGAAGAGATCATGAGGTGTTCCAGCAGCCAGGGCATGATCCTTGAACCCTCCTTCTCCTTTTCCCCCAACATCCACCTGGACACCAAGTCCTGTCCATGCTACTTCCTCACTATCTTCCAAGCTGCCCACTTCTTTCCACCTCTGCCATCCTCTGGATTTCTCACCTCTCTTACTATACCAGCTTTGTAGTCATTCTCACACTCCTGCTGAAACCCCTTCACTGTTTCTTCATAAGCTTCAGGGTAAAGGTGAACTCCTCAGCACGGTCCTCACAGCCCTGCCCACTGGCCTTGGGCCCAGCCTCCTGCACTTGCTGCCACAACTCTGCCTCATCAATCCACCTCCCCCAACTTGTTCTCTAGGCTCACTCTGCTCATCCCATAGAACAAACAAGTAGCACAAGAGTTAAGAGCACAGGCTTTGAAATCAGACCAAGGATGGTGCTGCACAAAGGCAGGTGCTTTGTTTTGCTCACCTCCCTAGTGTCCAGGACAGTGCCTGGCACACAGCAGATGCTCAAGAAAATTTGTGCAATGAATGAAATCCCAGTTCCACCAAATACTAACTGTATGACTGTGAACACATTAGGTCATCTCTCTACGACTTAATTACCTTTACTATAAAATGTGGAATAATAATAGCAATTAACACAGAGATTGGTGTGATAATTACATGAGATAATACACATAAGAAGACCGCTTGGACTATAGTAAGCTCTCAATGTATAGTGCAAACGTAAAAAGCCCTGGCCAATTCTAAATGAAGAATTTCCTCCTAGAATTGTATTTCTTTGCCCTTAGCTTTCGAAGTACAGATCGGTACTTTATCCATCAGATACAATGCCTGGGGCCCATGGAAATGTTTTATTTCTTTTAAAATTAGAAGCAAAAGGAATATAATAAAAATGAGTATGTAATAATAAACACAGCCTGGATTATATTCACTGTTATACCAATGTGGTTATAAAGCATAATATAATTTGTTTTGTTTCGATGAAAGAAAGACCCCATGAAAAGTTATAATGTGTTCCTGTTTCTTTCCATCATCCTATTCTTATTATTCCAATGGATAATATGATTTAAAACTTTATACATTAAGCTGCTACTGTAGATCAGACACTGCCCTATAAAGAAGAAAATCTAGAAAAGAGTGGGAGGGGCTCTCTGTGTTTGGGGCACTCATCAGGCCCAGTATTAGGTAATAGAAAGGCAAAGAAGGAGGGTGATAAAGAGATGCAATAATCCAGACAGAAGTATTGTTTCCTCAAAAAGTGGATGATGTGGGTGGCTAGGAAGTTCCCAACACATGATCCCAGCATGATGAACTCTGTGTATCAAGAGGAAGGTGACACAGCACTATGGCATCATAGCATTTTTCCGAGTCGGGAGCATGAAGCTAAAAAATATTTTTTAATGACAAGACATGGAGCAGTAGAGTCATGGTTTTCCTTCTTGGCATTTGCAATGTGTCATGTCAGAATTCGTCTTGATTTTGCTGAATACTCAATAAATAAGCTCTGAAAGAAGAATAGTAGTAATGTGTAAAATGTGAAGACATCAGTAGGTTTTTACTACATGAGTACCCGATAAAATTTCAGCCATTTGGGCAAAGAGGAAAATAGAAGGAAATTATCAGAATTTTGCAATAAATGTTCTGTCAACTTGGGGATGGAGTGCCATCAAAATCTAGCTGAGTTTATCTATGGATAATGGAATTGTGAGTTATTTTGAATTTTGTTTTATTTTATTTTTTCTTCTCTCTCTATTTTTTGTTTTTACAACAAACACCTGCAGATTTTGTCTCTAAAGGTCAATATAGTTTTTTGAACTCAGTTATAAAAAAAAAGTCACATATTGAGGAACTGAAAGCTGGACACAAGCTAAGTTTTATCAATACAAGATTGATTAAATATATTATAGTGTAGCCTTAAACAGACATTAAAAATTATTATTTAGTCAGGATTTATTGATGTAAATGACATTCACAATACAGTGTTGAATACAATGTACTAAAAGAGTACATAAGACATAATTTTCTTTTTTATAA
>NW_016816502.1:737279-750989 GCF_001698545.2 Rhinopithecus bieti | reverse complement strand
ATTAAAAAATAAAATAAAATAAAATAAAATATCCGTAGCGATTTCGAGGTGTTGGAAATAGAGGTCATTGTAACTTTTCTTTATATCTTTCTTTCTAGTCTTCTTTACAAACAAAAACGTAAAAAACTACGTGTATGTGTTTTTTTTCTAAGAAACATTTTCCCTGAACAACATTTCTCTAACTGAAATCCATGTGATTTTGAAAGAAGGAACAGCAACGAAAATGCCATTGCCACAAATTCAACATCTCCAAGATGTACCGTCTTTCCCATCCAACCTGCTTCTCCTTCCTGCTTGACTTATTGGGCCCATCCTTGAAATCACAAACCCAGACATTTGTTTCCCAAACAAAGTTGTAGTGAGTTGCGATGACTATAAAGACCACATGGCAAAAGTGAGGTTATGTTTAGGATGGGCTGAGGGGCCATGCATTCCAGGCAAGGGGAAGAGTATGAACAATGGCATTTAAGAATATGCACATCGTCACTGAAAAACTGTGAGGAAACACAAGTGGATGAGTGGAGAGCTTGTGAAGCATATAGTAGGAAGTAAGATAAAGTGGGCCAGATTAGAGGATCTTAAATACCAGGCTGAGGGGTCTTCAGTTTATCCAGGAAATGATGGGGCCATTGAGATTTTGAGCAATAAAATGACTAGAGGTAATTGGAATCTTTGAAAGACTCATCTGAAGGCAGAAAGCAAAAAGATTAGTTTTACTGCTGCTGTTCATATCTGGGATGAGAAGAGCCTGGATTAAAATAATTAAAATAGCAGCAGTGGCAGAAGAAAAAGGGACAAATGAAAGACTCCCAAAAAAAATAAAATATTTACAATTTGGATTCAAGATGTCCATCTACCAGGAGTACACCTACAGGCTTGTCCCAACTCTAGGAAGAGACACTTCCTGACCTCTCAGACATACAGCTGACACTCTATCATCCAGCAGAGGGGACAACTGTGACACTGGCCATCGAGCCATCAGGCAGGTCTCACTGAGGTAGTCATTGCCCACAGCCACAAGCACATTTGTCCAGGCACAGCTCAGAACATCCCAGTGAGCAGGTATTACTGGTGTTTTCTCCTCCTACCCAATTTAAAGATGAGGAAAATCTTGGCCAGGAACATTGAAAAGACTTGTTAAAAGTCTCACAGCTATTAAGTGGCAAAACTAGAACCAGGGAGGAAAATAAACTATTGCACACCCATGGTGGGGATTAGGCAATGGCCGCTCATATACTTTACTGGGATTAATCCTCACAGTAACCCCAGGTGCTGTTAGTATCCCCATTTTATAGATGAGGAAACCGAGGTTTATGGAGATTAAGAATCCCTCCCAAAGTAGGCAAAGAGATTCAGGATTGGAAGTCATGTCTGTGTGATTTCGAAGCCCTGTGCTGTAGTCCACTGCTATACAACAGATCACTCAAGCACAGAGGAGAAAGTGAAAGACCACCGAGGGCAATGATCCAGCCCCAGTCCAAATTACTGGAGTAAATGAGCCTAGAAATTTCAATTCACTCGTCAGTATGTATAAGGATGGAGTCTGTTTTCCTGCTAATCAGCCTTGCAGTTTGACCCAGACCTGTCTCCTAACAGCTTTCTCTCCTCCAAGCCACACACAGGCCTGTGAACAAATACTCGGTGGTGCCTGGAGTCACAGAAGGGCTCGACTTTTTTGATTGTGACAGAGAGGAACTCAGTGTTAGCAAACTGAAAGCAGAAATCCCAACTGCCAGAGAGATCCTTACACTTTGTACAATGCCTGTTTCCTTAAAAACCAAGCAGTCCTAACTAACCGTCTGTTGTGACTCATTGCCAGAACGTTCTTTGGACAGACAGAGCTCAGAAGCTTCCAACAAAAAGTAAGATCGGCCCTTTGAAACAGCTTTTTCTCCTTTATGGGTGGAAACTTCTGAACAGAAAGCTTTAGGGTCAGGTTTCACTGGGACCTTAAATATAATTTCTTCACTGTGGAGAGATCAGTGGATGAAGAAAACAGAGGCCTGGAAAATGCCATGGGGTTCTGCTCATCCTGGTTTCACTCCTTTGCTACCTTGCAGGGGAGGGACAAAACCTAAAACAGAGTTTGTTAGGACCTTATTGTTTAGGTTTACACTGAAGTAAGACATTTGCTCCATATCTCACCTACATTTACCTAGTTTCCTGGAAATTCCTTTCATGATCCCACAGTCTAGCCACCCCAAAAAGTAAAAACTAACCTCAGGTAAAATTTATATGAATGAAATGAATCTGGGTAGTGAAAGGTATTCTGTCCTAGCCTGTGGGGGTTTTGTATTCCTGATACACCCAGCCATGTATACACTGTCCACATTTGTCTACAAGTTTCCCATAAACCTCCCAAAGAATGATCTGTAACCTCCACAAAGAAATACCATTTTCTCTACCAAAAAAACTTAGCTGGGCGTGGCGGCGGGCGCCTGTAGTCCCAGCTACTCAGGAGGCTGAGGCAGGAGAATGGCGTGAGCTGGGAGGCGGAGCTTGCAGTGAGTCGAGATCGTGCCACTGCACTCCAGCCTGGGCCACAGAGTGAGACTCTGTCTCCAAAAAACAAAACAAAACAAAACAAAACAAAAACATTTTTTCACATCATACCTCTGATTTGGCCCTCATATCCACACAGACACATGGAGAGACCAGAGAACATTGAAAAAAAAAAAAAAAATGTGTGCCTTCAAGAGAACGTCGTTGCTGCTTAATAGTGCTGTGCATATTCCTCTCTCTCTCCAGCTGGTTTGTCAAGTCCCTGAGGGTAGAAACCATGCCCTGTGCATCTTAGAGCCTCCACATAGAGTCTAGCTTGTGGTAGGTATTCAATGAATAGGTTAGAAGATACAGGTCAGCTCAGAGAGCAGGTCAGGGAGACAGCCAGGAGGAAGCAATGCCCAACACAAAGGAACATCTAAAATCTGAGAATAGGCCACTTCTGCAGTGCCCATGATAACGCTGAGTTGGATCTGATTTTGCCACTGAGTTCCAGTGGTACAGGCATAAAGCCCAAAGCGGTGTCAGGTGGCTGCCACAGGGAGATGAGGCAGCAGTCGGTTGGCAACTTCTTAACTGGCCGGAGTGAAAGGGGAGATGATTCAAAGGGAATCTCAACTGTCGCTCCAAGACCTGATATGTCTTGGAAACAATCGGTGAAGCTTCAACAATTACCAGAAGTCCTCAGCCCTTTGGTTGTGGGTGGCACTGATCTATGACACAGCCTCTAAGTCCTGGCAGGCTTTGAGAGGGCAGAAAGGACACTGCCTGCGCAGAGATTTCTATATTTAAGGTGGCTGTCTCAGCCTCTGATTTGGAAACAGTTTGTCGTAATTAAACCATGAGTGCTTCTCTATGGAGTTGTTTCTTTGCAGTTGACACCCTACCTTGAAAAAGTCACTTTTTGTTCTTTGTTTCAAGAGGTAGCCCATCTGGATGTTATCCATGTTTGTAGTAATAATATAAAACAGAAGGATTGTTTAATTTATAGTTAAGCAAAGAAGCTAGGGTCACTGATGCTGGCTTCGTAATAGAGATTATTTTGAAGAGTACATGCTTGTTGCAAAAACATGCAGCATCTTATGTGATGGTTAGTGATAAGAGAACTAGACTTTCTATAATGGTTTAAGGTACTCATATGTTTGGAAATAGAGAAGGAGGCTGGAAGCTGCTTTTACATGGTAACTTTCACAATATTGAGAAAATCTCAATTTTCTATACCAAGAGTGGCGTGAGGACTAAAGTCCCCCGAACTACAATCATCATCCCTTCTACCCCTGAGTTGTCATTGCTTTTGGCTTAATCCTGCATTTCATCCTGATTCTCAATCTTTTCCCACTCCTTCCAAGGAAAGCCTTGTTTAGTTTTGGCATTTTACTCTGAAATGTTCATTTCAACCTATGATTTATGTAGCAATATGGGTTATTGGTGACTCTTCTCTTTTGAACCTACCCTCTGTGGGTTCTCCCACAGTCACAGCCTAAAAACAGGACCCCATCATCTCTCTCCCAGACTGTTGTAAAGACCTCCTACTCTCCTTCTCATTTATCCTGTTGCTTGACGGACTTTCTTAATGCATATTTGAGTGTCACTCTCCTTTCTTAACAGTTCTCTGCAGTATCCAATCTGACTTCCTTAGCATGACATCTCTAGGCTTTTATAACCTGACCCTTGCCTACCATTCTTATAAAAATGAAAATAGTTCTTTCTGTTGTTGCAGAGGTTAATAATGTAATGAAGGCCTTTGTAACGGGTCTCCGTGATTAGGGATTACTGAACCCTCTGCAGCACTTTGTAGCTTCCCCCCAGTGACTTCTGCTTCCAGGGAGCAATCTCTGGTCAAGAAATAATGACCACCTCTGGAATCTGTTAAAAAATGAACTCTAAATCAGGGCAGGTTACATGTGGCATTCCTTTCCCAGGTAAATATCTTTACCATGGCAGCAGACAAAGGTTTACGAATATTTTTTAGCATTCTGAAAGCTTTGAAGAACTAAAATAAAAATAGCCAATCTAATTACCAGCACTATTCAGAAGCTGTTGACTCAAGGACACGCCTATTAAATGACAAGAGAAATAACTCCTCGTGGACCCAATTGAGCCCAGGACTGCTGGGCTGTTGATTTGTGCTAAAAAAGTACTGGTGTACTTTACTTTGTACTTTGCAACTGAGGCCTGCTGGGGGATGTTTACTCTTTGGGCTCTGAGATCTATATTAGTTTATTATTAAAGATGAGTGGGGTTGGTGGCAGGCAAACTCTGACGCTAAGGGAGAGACCCTAGTTGCCCTTAGAACCAGTCAAACTGGAAGAAGCCAGCCTTGGAAAAAGGCTCAAGAAGATGAGATTTGCCTCCTGGGCCCCAGCCTCCCCTTTTGGGGCCCTCCATGGCACTTCATCAGAGTCATATGGTGATAGGGTTAACATTATAAAGTCATCAGGCCTGGGTTCAAATCCCTTAAGATACATGGCCTAGCATAGGGGGTGTCAAACTAAGGCCTGAGAGCCAAATCCAGCCTGCCACCTGATTTTATAAATAAAAGTTTTATTGGAACACAGCCATGCTTACTCATTGAGGTGTTGTCTATGACTGCTTTTGTGCTCCAGCGGTAGAGTTGAGCAGCCCCAAGACAGACCACACAGCTCTCAAAGATTAAAACATTTTTCACCTGACATTTTACAGAGTTTGTAGATCCCTGGCTTAGAGCTAGTGACTTAATCTCAATTTATTTTTCCATAGAATCCTGATAATAATATTTCAAAAGATTTTATGATAACGCTAATAGGTGTTAAACAAAAATAAATAAGTACACTTGGAAAATGCTAGGTTAAACAAGGATGTGTGCTTTTACTACAGGCTCTCTTGGTTTTTTGTTTTGTTTTGTTTTGTTTTGTTTTGTTTTGTTTTGAGACAGGGTCTTGCTCTGTCACACAGGCTGAAGTGCAGTCACAAGATCACGGCCTTGACCTCTAGGTTCAAGCAATCCTCCTGCCTCCCACTGAGTAGTTGGGACTGCAGGTATGTACCACTAAGCCCAGCTAATTTTTTCATTTTTATTTTTTATAGAGACGGGGTCTTGCTATGTTGCCCAGGCTGGTTTCAAATTCCTGGTACTAGTTTGTGACACATATTCAAGCAGTCCTCCCATCTTGGCCTCTGAAAGTGCTGGGGTTACAGAGGGGTGAGCCACCACATCTGGACCCTCTCAGAGTCTTTAAGAAGCCAGTCAGGGAATCTGGTAGACGTTTCCCAAATTAATTTAAACTTGGAACCCTACTGTCATGAAGAATGTACAAGAGTTGTCTTCATGCATACATGCATGTGCTTCAGGGATACATAAAGACTTCCAAGAAATACAGATAGAGTAAAATGAACTGGTTTCCAGTTCTTAATTCCATATGGATTTTTTTCATAAAACAGACCCACCGAAGGATCAGCCTGCCTTCCCAATACTGTGGTCTTCTTCCCCTTATAAGAGGGAGTCTGGCTCCACCCTTATCCCAAATCTTACCATAGGGACCTGCACCAAGATCTGATTACTCTGGATTTCCCACTTCTTTAATGATAAATCATGAAGTCCCCAGGGCCCACTGTCTTACACAGATTTTTGTTAAGCCTGAAGGTTTGCATTAATGACGTGTTTGGGGCCTGCTGAGATGCTCTGAATTCAGAATAGCTAAAGTGGTATGGGTTTGTGACACATATTCTTAAGCATATAACTGGAAAGTTTTCTGATACTACCAAATTTTTCAAGATACAGCAAAGAAAACCCTTGGGTGAAAATTCTACGTCATTGATTTTAGATTTGCTCCTCTTTATTCAACAAGCTACTTAAAACATTTTATTAAGTCATATTATGAAATGTTTATGTCAATTTTGATCCACCCCACCTGATTTCAAGTTATCAAACATTTCATCTTTTCTACTCCTATTATTAAAAAAGGAATCTTTAGACTTGTAATGAAAAATCTTAGATATTAACTTAAAAATGTGTAAAAGGGTATGTGACTCCTAAATTCTTTTGTGAGGTAAGTGAGCAAAAAAGTTTGGATACTTGTCTCTTGCAAGACTAGTTTTATCAGCACTCTCTTTGGGAAACACTAAATTAGACAGGTATATGAAGAGGCCCAACCCAACATACAGCAGCTACTTAACAACTATCTGTTCTCTCCTCCTGGTCTCTTCCCCAGCCAGTCTGATCAATACATTCATGCTCTTTCTCCTCTCTCCAAAACACCAACCTTGCTCCCAGCAGAGGGTTGATAAATTAATTTATACTAAGAGATGATTTAATTTAGGGTGCTTGCTCGTAGATCACCCAGCACCAGCAAGTTCACATTCGAGAGAATACAAGCCAATGGAAGAGGCAAGGCAGTACTGGGGAGTTTCTCTGCTCTTGATGTCAGGCCGCTGAAAAGGACGGCCTATTTGTACAGGTTTTTTTTTTTTTCTTTTGTAGGTGATTTTTCACTGGGATGAGTATGTGCTGTTTGAGCACCAAACAGAATGCCCGGGGCCCCAGGAGCACATTCCCTCTGAAAGGTCCCATGGGGGCCTTCTACCAGGAACACTTCTGCGCCTTCTCCCGGCACCACCCACGCTCTGCCAGCTTGTGGTATTTGGGGCTGTCTGACTTTCTCAGAAGTTAGAGAACAATCTGTAAGGGCCAATTTTGTGAGTTTTCTCTAACCTCAGAGATGAGATCAGTAAAACGATTAGCAGAGCACAAGAAATTCTGACACATCTACCCTTTTGGGAAAGCCCTGAACAAAAATCAACCCAAGGTGACAATATTCTCACCATTTACCTTCTGAACATCTTTCTAGCCTTGCACTGCCCTGTGTTCCGTTTGTGGTAGGAGCTGCTGCTTCCAGAAAGAAGCCCCCAATCCAGGAGGACTGCACTCAGGTAACATTCCAAACCACCATCCCCAGAGAAGCCGGGAGGAGTTATTTTCTAAAAGCCTGAGTCCTGAACTCAGAGGACTTTGTATCCCATTATTACTCCTCCTTTAGGCTTTGCTCCCTTCACCCTAAGACTCTGTGTTGAAAAAGCGGCAGTTAAAACTCTGTGTTGAAGAAACAGAAAGAGAAAATACCATTAAAATTGGCTGAAGTAATAGTAATAGTAGTAGTAATAATAATAATAATATGTATTGGTTCCAGTATCTGAAACACAGGGGTAATTGGTACATCAAGTCGGGTTTGATCCAACAGCTCCGATAATTCACTAAAGTCCTCCCTCCTCCTTGCCACAACAAAGGATCCATCCTCAGCTCCGCGTGATGTGCGATTGCAGACCACCCTGCCCCATGCGCCCTCCACCCTGTGACTACAGCCACTGTGCACCTCACACATTCGCACTCCACCGCCCAGAGGAAAAGAGGCTTATCAAATGGAAAAGAAAAAAATTTCTTTCCTAGAAGCCTTAGCCAGCATGTTGTTTCTTATCACCTCAGATTGGCTTATGCACCCATAAACCAATCACTAGGTTAAGTCAACAGGGCTCACCCCTGTTATAAGGATAGAATAAACCCCACCCAAACCCAAACCAGGCGTAGACCCATTCCTTCCCCACCTTGAGACCAACTCCATGCTAAATAGAATACGCCTGGTCATAAGCATTATACTGATTGACCTTCTGAACTCTTGACTTTTTCCTTGCCATGGCCTTTAGGAAGGAGCCCCATCTTTGTGTCTCCTGACAGATGCCTTGCCTTCTAAACATCTGCTTCTTCTAGACGCAGTACAGGTCATTGATCTCAGACTACTGCCTTGATTGCCAGCCCATCTGGGTTGGAATTTAGTTTTAAGGTGAACAGTATCTAGTCCTCTCCTCTTATTTTTCCCATGGGCTTTTCCCCTGTAACAAAGCCTCAGCATTGGCAATCTTTAGTACAGGAGTGGTTGGGTGGGTAATGGGTCCACAGCCTCAGTTACTCTGACAACTTGGCATAAACGCAAACCATCCCAGTCTGTTCTGAACCAACCCCTTTGAACCTTTCCAGTTAGTTAGCTGCCTGCTTCTAGCTTCAACCCTATAATGAAGTGAAACATTGATGAGAAACATTATCTCCACTATTACATTAAGGGCTTCTTCAATCAAGCTAGCTGTTCGCTTTTTTCTCTAGGCAGCCCAATCAGAGATTAGCTCTAACCAGGGTAGAATGGGAATCAGCCCAAAGTATGGCAAAGATCTGATTTAGTGTTCAAGCTCCTCTGGAATCAAGGCAGAAAGTTACAGCAGCCTTAAAAGATCTGATTTACTGTTCAAGCTCCTCTGGAGGCTTATGTGGACTCCCTTTCTTTCCTGTAGGCATCTGGATTCAGGAACCTCTGCTTTTTTCCATGCCCCCCACACCTGTGTCTACATGGCACACCCTGGTCTGGACACCACTTCACCCTGACTTCAGTCCTTGGCCACATCAGAGCTCAATGTGCCATGCTCACAGTTAAGGCTTCCTCTGACCTTGGTAATGGCTCAGCCAGCCCTAGGAACAGCTTGTTTTGTTTGTGCTGCTTCTTTGAGCCACATGACTGATTTGTCATTCAATGTGCAGGTGCTCTGCTTACCAGCCTTAAAATCTGCCTATCCTCCCAGCCCTGATCACTGGAAATCTACGTTAAATAGCTGAGTCCTTTCGCATCTGAGCTCCATGCCTGTCCCTTGACTTTGAAAGACACCTGCTCTCCCCTGGCGCCCCAGGATTCTGGCAGCTGAAATTCCCTAAACCAGCCCCATGTCTTCCAATCCTACACACTTCTCTTAGGTGAACCTGTAGTCCCAGTGAGCATATCCTGCTTTCCTCCCAGGCCTTTTCTGTTTTCCCTCATAAAAGCCACAACATCTCATTAAAACCTCACGGTCTACTTTCTTCCCCCATGTTGCTATCCTGAAGCTGCCAGGTAGCCTGCTAAAGAAAAACATTTCACCCCTTCCACTTTACATCTAACGTCCAAGTAGTGTTCTTTCCTCTTGCCATTAACATATTTTTGAATTCAGTTTTATCTTTTTCACATGCAACCCACAGCTCAGGGATGCCCAAGCAGTCTACAGAGTGCAAGCTCCAGTCAGGAAACTGGGGTCTTGAGATAGAATTCTGGGGGAGAGGCTAGCACGAAGGGTGGCAGGAATGCATTTTAAAGGACTGAGGCATTGGGGCAGGAGGCAGGAGACAATGTCCATGGAGGACATTAGGCCTATGCCTAATGCCTGTGACCAGGGCCAGGATTAGAATCAGCTGACTAGACCAGTGACCCCACTCCTGAACCTTCTCCGCCGGGTGCTTTCTGGGTAGACTAGACATATTCTCGAACTTGTAGTGAACAGCTGTTTGACCTTCTTCTCGTGTCCCACTTCCCTTCTCCCATAATAGCGAAGATGTAAGAATCAAGACAGAAAGTTACAGTAGCCTTGAAAATAGCCCCCCACAAAAGGCTGCCAGCCCCAAATGAACTTAAACCATTTTCCAACATGGTTGTCAGTCAGCATTTACATAGCACTCCACATTTACAGATTGGGGAACTGAGGGCAGTTAGTCATTTATATCAGGACAGAGAACAAGATGAGGGCTGTGGGTCCTGTTTTCAACTCTTCTTAAGATTCTGATTCACTGCCTGAATGAAGAAACCCCAATCTCAGCTCCTTCAGGTGTAGGCCTCCTGCACAAGGGCAGGCTGAACCCCAAACTTGACATTGGCTGCTCCTGAGTTCTCAGCCCACAGCCAACAGCTTTCTTTTCACAGAACACTTTAGGTCCCCTCTCTTGTCATGAGCCCTAGCAGAGACAACGAATACATCAAACCCTTAATAGGTATGCCAAGCTCTCTTGAACATTCACAGATCAATGCAGTTATGAGTATCTTTGTACTTCCAACTGACTGCTTCATTATTAATGTGAAATTAAACCAATTCTGAGAGCTCACAATCTGGTAAGTGTTCTATAATTGTGTTTACTGATATTGCCTTGATATTGAACACCTGGGAACAGATATAATAAATAAAGGAGGTTGCAAATCTTAGACATGATTACTTTCAAGTTGGAAAACCATAGATCTGAATGTGCCTTTGCCAGATGCTTGAGCCACTTAAATTCTCTCGGCCTCAACTTTTGCATTGTAAAACAGGGATAATTATGCCTTCCACTTAGGGTTGTTGTGAACACAATGAGATAAGATTTGTAAAAGGCCTAACATAACATTTGAAAATATAGCACATCCCCAGTAAATAGTAGTTAGTATTAATGTGCTACATTAAGATGGAAGTACGGGATAATCAGAAGATACAGATAAAGAGAGGCAACTCTTAAAAGCCGTCTTTTTCTTCTTTTATGCATTTAACAGTATTCATGGAGCACCTACACTGTACCAGATATCATTCTAGAAGCAGAAAATACAGCAGAGAACAAGACAGGTAAAGCCCCAGCTCTCCTGAAGGTTACCTGTGAATGGCAGGAAGATAATAGAGAAATAATAGTTAATAAAGATGATAATTTCAGATATCCATAAGTGTGGAGAAGAAAATTAAGCAGAATGATATGATAGACAGTGACTGGTGGATTTTAGAAAGAACCTCTGTAAAGGATCATAATTGAGGTAATACCTGCCAGGAGAAGCCGTAGGAATAGAGAGGGGGCCAGGTGGAGGAAACAAGTGCCCAGGCCTGAGGTGGGATCAAGCCTGGCTGATCCCATTCAGGAGAACTGAATGAGGACAATGGTGTCTGGGGTGATGAGAGAGAAAAGGGACGAGATGAAGTTGAAGGTCTAGGCAGGGGATCTGAATTCTTATCACAGCTCTGCTACTAGCAAGCTGTTTGGCTTTAAATAAAGATTTTAAACTCTTGAAGTCTCTCAGTTTTGCCATCTGAAAAATGAGGAGAAGGGGTTACCCGTGATCACTGTTAAGGTCCTTTCAACTCTGACTGTAATATAGACCAAAAGCACTATTGCTCTTCCTATGATGACAATACTGCAGTCAAATATGACTCTCTTACAGATTGTCCAGTCTTGTTTGTAAGTGTCTATATTGATCTTTAGGAAAGAGTTACCTGTAAAATCAATCAGTCCCCACAATGTAAAATCCCTCATTCTGCTTATTTCGAAGTATCTTTTGGATTAGTTATGGCCAAAAGATTAACTGGCCATAGATAGTTTTTGGTTCCTGGTGGCAAAATACTAGCAGCTCACAGATAGTCCCAGGAACCTAGTTTTTAAAGTTTATTTTAATCGTTCTGTATTGTGTCTTGACCTTTTTTCAAGCAACTAAAGAGCATGTATCAAGTCATACAACTGAGTCTGGGAAAACTTTAAGAAACTTTCTATTTTGTTTGATAGCATCAACTTGCAGAGTAGGTTATTCTGAATAGTCAAAACGAGTGTTAAAATGCTGTTTGTAAATCATTATCATCTTTTTTTAAGTCCTCATGATAGTGATTTTATTAAATTAGTTGCTTTATAAAACATTGCAGATGTCATAATTGTTAACATAACAATTTACCAAACTGCAGTTAACTGGTGCAGTTTACTGAGCATGTTTTGTAAAGGGAAGGAAATGCCAAAACCCTGGTAAAGTTGTTCCACTGTGGCCTAAGAGAACAATGATTTGTTTTTCAGACACTTAAATTGGCAAATAAAAACAGGTAAAGAGTTTCCCTCCCACAGCTGAAGCACTTCGTCAGTAGAAATAGCCTGATAAATTACTTTGCACTCAAGAGATTCCACAACATGTAATGCAATAATGGAGAAGTTTACCTCCTTTAGCTTCAAAGTTGGAGGGTTTTGGTCATTTTAATTTTGTATCAAACTACTGCTGCAGTTTGATATAAAAACTATAGAGTGAAGATATCAGCCACAGTATCTTCACTCTGAGATAAGCAGTCTTCTTCACAATGTATTTGTAGTAACATCATGTTCAATTTTAAGACAAAGCAATTTTAATACTAGGTGCACACCACATGCCCTTGCTGCAAAATGGTATTCTTGACAAGTTATGAAGCAGTTCAAGGAGGTACGGTTAAGGCTGTATTACTGAATAATACTGGTAAATACTATACAATTTTTTTGTCATGTTGCAACCTTTTGTTTCCAATTCCGTGACTGCTGCTATGAAATCAGAGAGCCACAACGACAATATTATTAGGTTTGTTTTGAACTATGATTTAGTAGCACCTGAAGTTCCCAATTTTAACCCCTTGGCAGCAAGATCCAAGTTCCCTCATTTGTACATTAGCACCTAAGTGTCGAGGGGCTAAATAACCAGCACAAAAGATACAACTGAACTTCCAGTTCTTTCTTATTTCTAACCTAAGTCCTTTACATTGCTTTCTAGGTTATTTCCTCTAATTCTGTCATATATGGAGAAGGGTAAACTGGTGGTTACCCTCAGCACATTACACTTTTTGATATGGTTTGGCTCTGCATTCCCACCCAGATCTCATGTAGAGTTGTAATCCCCAGTGTTGGAGGTGCGGTGTGGTGGGAGGTGATTGGATTATGGGAATGGTTTCCAATGATTTACCACCATCCCCTTGGTGCTGTCTCATGATAGAGTTTTCAGGAGATCTGGTTGTTTAAAAGTGTGTAGCACCTCCCACTTCACTTTCTTCCTCCTTCTCTGGCCATGTAAGACGTGCCTGCTTCCCCTTGACCTTCTGCCATGATTGTAAGTTTCCTGAGACCTCCCCAGCCATGCTTCCTGTACAACCTGTGGAACTGTGAGTCAATTAAACCTCTTACCTTTATAAACTACCTAGTCTCAGGTAGTTCTTCAAAGCAATGAGAGAATGGACTGCTACACTTTTAAAATAAATACTAATCTAGGTTCTTTACAGATTACCATTTAATTCTCACAATTCCATCAGATAGATAACTCTTTCAATCCCACTTTACAGGTGGGACAACTGAGGCACAGAAGCTAAACACCAGCTAGTGAGAGACACAGCTGGGATCTGAGCCAGTGCCCCGGGCTCCAAGATCTGTGCTTCAGTCACTGCACCATTTTTGCCCCTCACATAAGCAAATTCTCCATCTGGGTTTCGATTCACAAATCTATCGCTTTTTTTGTTTGTTTGTTTAAGTGATTCATGAAGAGACACCAAAAACCTTTTTCTTTTTTCTTTCATTATTTTATAAGTAAATGTAATTCTTTTCCTTCTTCCTGAAAATGAAAACCTACAACCGATGCTTTATCTGAAAAAGCCGGCGGGGGG
>NW_016816502.1:727896-732964 GCF_001698545.2 Rhinopithecus bieti | reverse complement strand
AATAATAATAATTAAAAAAAGAAAGAAAAAGCCTTTGACAGGTTATTGCAGAAAGGGTCTTTGATTTATTCGTGCTGCCCTCATTGATAGAGAAAAAGTCTTGCTGGGGCAAATTAAGTCAATGTGCTCCCCACTCACCATCTAATTATTTTAAAAAGCACAATCCAGCACCAGAATTAAAGCAGGAATTCTACCCATCTGTTGTGAGAGCACAAGAGGCCACGAGATGAACCACATAGCTAAGACTGGTGACATGGACTGGAGAACCCAGGAGATAATGTTATTCAAGTTTATGTGGAGGCTTTCGCGGCACTCTGGTTTTTCTGCATCAGGAAAACAACTGCTGTAGGCAGAGAGTTGGTAGCTCCATATCTATCTACTTACCTATGTATCTGCGTATCCGTCTATGCACATATATGTACCACACACACCCACACAATTTCTTTTCGTTTTCCTTATCTTAACCACTAAAATACTAAGTTTTTTGTGTACCCTTTCAAGTCTCCATCACAGATAGCAAAGAAAAGCCTGCCCTTCTTACTGTCCACTTCCCAAGCAAATTCCCTAAAACCAGAAACAAAATAGAGGATGCACATAACTAAAATATATAAAATATATACCACATAGGTATAAATAAAAAATTATATATACTTATAGGTATAGGTGAAAATTATATATAGGTATAAATAAAATTTATATATATGGACATTGTGTATATGTATATGTGTGTGTACAGGGTATTTCAGACCACAAACTTAGTGTTATAAAATATATCACTTTATTTAGTCTCAAGAGAACAAACCTTAACACATCTTATGAGGAAACAATCTCAGTCAGGAAGGGTTTCTCCTCCCTTCTAAGTTACCGGAGTAGAGCTGTGTGCCCAGGCAGTGGGCGGAAGGGGGTGTCTTGTCTGGGTCATGATTCATCCAAGGTGGTGAAGACTGAGGCATCCTTATTGCTGTCTGGTCTTTGTTCACACAGAGAGGCAGCAAGGCTCCAAGAGTTCAACACTCTCAGAGCTGCAGCCCAGGGCACAAGCAGCTCCATGAGGCTGCCTGAGGCCCTGAATCCTGCTGGTCCAGCATGCACATGAAGATTCCAGGGGACTCTGGTTCTGGCTGCCACCCCTTTGAGGTTGGGGTAGAGGGACAAGAGAGTATAGATGCTCACCATGCTCAGATTGTCTCCTTTTATCTGGTATTTTTCTTACCCTGCTTCTTACCTTCTTCCCAGGGTCTTAGCCTAGGGGAGGGAGCAGCATGTGGGAACCATTTCTCAGGTCACATCAGAGTTTAGCTAACCTCCCTTTGCCTCTCCTTTAATTGTCATCCTTTCCCTATTCCACTAACCTGTGAACCTCTGGAGGAATTAAGGATCAAAAGGAAGACTCTCTCCTTCTCATTAGGTCTTTATGCCCTGAGCTCCTCAGCACATATGCTTTTAAAAGGCATAGCCTTTTTTCCTTTTATAATAGCTTGAAACAAAGAGGTTACATGCCTAAGTGATACAGTGGGGCAAAGGAAAATGGAGGGCAGAGAGACAGCAGTCTTTTCCTCCAATCACATGTACCCACCTCACAGTAGATAATATATGTCAACTGTGTGTATCTTAACATGATATGTACATGTATGTATTTAATACACAAGAATCATATTTACACGTATAGGCATTACTCATGTGGTTTGGGGCTATGGATTGTGGCTTTTTGGGGGATAAAATTTATGGATGAATACTTCTATCCAATTCTTAAATATTTAAGTCATAAGTATATGTTCTTAATTTATGGATCATAAGAGAAAAAAATGGAGAAACAGAATATAAAAGATAATTATAGATAAATTGTAAGATAGATTATAATAATAATATATCAGATTATAGATAGATTTCTCATCACCAATTGCAGGGAGAGAAAAGGGAGCAGGAATTTCTGACTCAGGAACTCTGTAACAATCAACTTACTGTAATCCCAGCCATGTCATTTAGCTTCATTAACAATCTCATTCTCATTATTAATAAGGATGAAAAAGTGCTCAAAATACATTACAAGTATAAGATCACAGATTTCAAATAATAAAGCCGATTGAGCTGAAGATTGAAAATATTGGCTTATTCATAAGACATTTTAGAGCACTATGCAGACAATAAAGAATTCTTAATCCTTACACAAAATGCCATGATTCACGATGTTTTTCTTTAGTATGAAATTACTTTCAGTGTAAATTCTGACACACTTGGAAAAAAAAATAGGTTCCTTAAGACCTTTCCATACAAAATGTAGGTAAAATAACTTGAAAAAGAAGTAAATCAATCTTAGGTTATATTGGCTACATCTTTAACTTGTTGCTACTAGTTTAAGGCAAGAACTTAATCTTTATTTACATCTAAACATGCAAAGGGAAATATCCCTTTGCTCCATGGTGAGGAGACAGAACAAAGCAGGTTTTTTTGTTTTGTTTTGTTTTGTTTTTACCTGTGGTTGAGGAAATAGCTGTTTAAGAAAAAGATACTTCCATTCTTCTGGCTAGCCTGAATCTTGAGAGGACAATTCCTCTCTTCCAGTTGTTGGGCAGGTTGTTTTTGTTTCTTGATGGATAAACATATTTCTACTATTAACACTAGGTGGTAAGATTTGGGGTAAACAGTGTCTCAGGGATTACTTAGGAGGGACAATAGGCAGAGGCAGAATCCTAGAGGAAAGCCCTCAGGTATAGGGTTGTCAAATTTAGCAAGTAAAAATATAGAAAAACCGGTTAAATGTAAATTTCAGATAAAGAATATAAGTTCCCTATACTGCATGGGACCACCTTAACAAGGTGGAATCATGTGAACATAGGAAATGACCACTGGGTGAGTGCCCAGCAGGAATATGGGCTCACCAACCAAAAGAGTAAACAAGTGGCCTCTGGGCATTCCAGCCTCAGAAGGTAGCTTGTAATTCTACCAAATTCTACCAACAGTAGAACCAGTCTTCAGGGAGTACTGAAAATGCATGTGGCAAACCAAAACAGTGGTGTTAGCATGAGCCTACCTTGGAATTAGCCTGAGCTGCTTGGTGCAACATTCAAGTGAGACCAAAGTGGGGCAGAAGAAGGAACAGGGGCCTGTGTACCCAGGAAGTGTCTGTCATGCCAATCTGTGCCTTGTCTCTAAGTTATCTTAGGACACAAATCTGTGCTCAGGAAGCTCATCTGTTTCTGTGCTTCTGTTTTTTCCCGTTTTTGATCTTCTTGTGCTTTCCCCTCATTTATCATTCAAGTTTCTTTTTGAATATTCCAGCTTTTGTCTCTAAATAATTAACATCTAGGTCTTTAGTCTTGATCACCCTCACCACCCCATCCTCTTTGTGCCAACCAGAGGTCCTCTCTCCTTCTGTCTTTTAAAATCAGATTTATTGAGATATAATTTATATGTAATAAAGTTCATCAATTTTATATGTATGATCTATGAGTTTTGACAAAGTTGTATAACCACTGCCATCACCACAATCAAGAGAGTAGAATATTTCTATGACACCAAAAAAGGTTTCTCGTGTTCCTTTGCAGGTCATATCGAGACTCCTTCGACACCTGGTCTCTGGCAACCACTGATCTGCTTTGGAACACTTCAGTTTTTACTTTTCTAGAACTTCATATAATTGAAATCATATTGTATGAAGTCTTTGTTGTCCAACTTCTTTTATTTAGCATAATGCTTTGAGATTCATCTGCATTGTGTATTATCAGTTGTTCATTCCCTTTTTACTGCTGACTAGTATTCCATCATATTGACATACCACAATTTGTTTATCTATTCAAAAATTAATTGACATTTGGATTGTTTCCAGTTTAAGGCTATTATACAGAAGGCTCCTATAACATTAAAGTAAAAGGGTTTTTTTGAATATAAGTATTCTTTTCTCTTGGGTAAATATCTACAAATAGGATTACTGGGTCAGAATCCTGGGTCAGAATTGTACATCTAACTTATTAAAAACTACCAAACTGTTTCCCAAACTTGTTCTAACATTTTGTATTCACATCAGCAACATCTAGGAGTTTCAGTTACTTCACATTCTCACCACACTTGGTATTGTCAGTCATTTGTCAATTATGAGTGTATGCTAATATCTCATTGTGGTTTTGATGGACATTTCCCTAATGATTAATGATGTTGATAATCTTCTCATGTACTTCTTGGTTATTTGTATTTTTTTGATCTATTCAAATCTTTTGTGCAATTTTTAATCAGGTAGTTTGATTAGTATTTAGTTGTACATGTTCTTCATAGATTATTTATACAGACCTTTGTCACACATGTTTTGTAAATATTTTCTCCCACACTGCAGTTCACCTTTTCACTGTTCTTTTCTTTTGAAAAGAAAAGTTTTAATTTTGGTGAAGTTCAATTTATTGCTTTTATGGTTTATGCCTTTTTGTGTTCTGTCAAAGAAGACAGCTTAATACAAGGCCATGAAGATCTTCTCCCATAATTTCTTCCAGAACTTTTGTACTTTTAACTCTAACATTTAGGTGTATGATCCATTTCAAGTTAATTTTTGTTTAAAATGAGAAGTAAAGGTCAAGGCAAGGTATTTCTTTTGCATATAAATACCTAGTTGATCTGGCACGATTATTGAAAAGGCCCTCCTTTCCCATATTTATACGCTTTGGCTCATTAATTGAAGAGCAATTGACCATATATATGTGAGACTACTTCTGGACTTTCTATTTTGCTTAACTGATCTTTATGTCTATCCTTAGGACAATACCTTACTTTCTTGAGTATTTTAGCATTGTAGTAAATCTTGAAATCAGGTGACGTTAGTTTTTCACTTTTGTTTTGGCCATTCTAGGTCCTTTGCCTTTCCATATACACTTGAGGATCAACTTGTCAGTTTATTTATTTATTCATTTATTTATTTCCTTCTTTCTTTTTTAGAAATTGGGTCTCACAATGTTGTCCAGTCTCAAACACCTTGGCTCAAGCCATCCATCTAGCTCAGCCTCCTGAGTAAGTGGGACAACAGGTGCATGCCACCAAGCTCAGCTAAATTTGTCCATTTCTTAAAAAAAAAAAAAAAAAAAAA